>NC_039245.1:4521502-4656196 GCF_003368295.1 Carassius auratus | reverse complement strand
TTGTTTTGGTTGCCTACCATGGGATGCTGTTGTACTGATTTATTCTATTTTGGTTCACTAGCAAAGCTTTATCTGTGACTGTTTACTTCTCTGGTTGTCCTACAGGGACGAGCCTGGATTCGTGTAGCTTTGATGGAGAAGCGTTTGTCTGAATATGTAGCAACTGCGTTAAGAGACACTCGGACTACAAGGTTATAACTCAGCACTCTTTCCAATGAGTTTGAGAGCTGTCTTTATCATTTCAAAATTAATTAATAAAAAAACTGTATTTGCGCTGCAAGACGATTTTATGATGATTGGTGCCATAATGCCGCTAAGGGAGGAGGCTAACCGTTCTGACGGGGATGCTAATTGGACTCAGTGCCATTGACTTCAGGTAAAAACATTGTATTCATGACAAACTCACACAATGACACGTACTTCAGCGTGAATGTGTTTTTTATTTATTTTCAGCATGTGTCATTTAGTAGCCACTAGTGGCACCAGTTAGAATGCGTTCCCACCAAATTAATGTGATATGACTGTTTTGTTTGTTTGTTTTTTTTTTGTTTTTTTTTGCAAACATTAGTTTCTGTCTAAAAGGAGAAGTTTTGGATGGAAAGACACCTGCAGTGATCGACTACACACCTTACCTGAAGTTCACCCAGAGGTAAGTTTGCATTTCCTGACCAAACCCAAATCCTAAACCTTATAGAAGCCTTTAAAATGCCATTGCTGCTATTTTGATGTGCCTCTGCAGCTATGACTTACCTGAGTGATGAAGAAGACGCCCGCAGTGTGGACAGCAAGTGCCAGTGATGAGTGTAGCTGAGCATCCTTACATTCCTTTGGTCACAGACGAAGAGACCTGGAGCAACAAATGCCGAAAGATGGAGCAAAGATTCAAGATTGTCTATGCCCCAAAAGGTATTTTGGACTTCCAGCCAATGGGTGATTTGGTTGTCCATGTTGCCTGCTGAATAATCCAGCTTGGTAGCTGGTTTCTTGCTGGTCCAAGATCGTCTAGCAACTAATGACCATTTGGATCAGAACTGAAACCAAGCTACTATGTTTTGAAACAGCTAATTAAAGCAGAAATAGTGCAATTCAAATACTAATCCATAAATCCCTGTGATTGTAGGGTTATTTAGAGGAACTGGTCCGCTTGAGGGAATCCCAGCTGAAAAATGTAGAAACTGAGAACAAGAGGCTAGATGCTAAACTAGAGGAAACTACAGGTCCAGAGTTCGACAAGAGAAGAAAGAGCTGGAGGCCATTGTACTGGAGCTACAAGCACAACTGTATGCACACACACTAACACACCTTCTGCATTTGTGTCAACTGGAAGTCTCTAATGGCTTTATTCTGGTATGTTTTGCAGCACTGGAATAATTCCTCGCGAGTCCTCTCATTTGGTAAAAGGACTGTCTATTCCATTCATTAACCAGTGCACAACTGCACAACCCAGCAACAGCAAAGGAAATGTAAAGCTGTTTCCGTCGGTGAGTGCTGACTCTAAATTTGAAGACCCTCACCACACCTTGTTTAACACCTTGGCAGTCGCTCAGCCTTAGCAACTACATCCGGAAATCACCTGTATCACAGGAAAGCACTATTCAGTCTAGTCACGAAACTATGTTTTGGGTTTAGGAGAAGTTTTCACAGTTTGGACCTCTCAGCTGATGTGAGTTTGGACTCTCAGAAGGAAGACGACAATCCGAATGGAGACACGGTCTGGTCAGCAGGTAAAAACATGCAGATTAACACACAATACAATCATGTCTGAATGCTGAATATTAATTAATGTTTCTTCTCTTCTCTTCTCTTCTCTTCTCTTCTCTTCTCTTCTCTTCTCTTCTCTTCTCTTCTCTTCTCTTCTCTTCTCTTCTCTTCTCTTCTCTTCTCTTCTCTTCTCTTCTCTTCAGCTAAAGACAACACTCCCTCTATGCTCGGTCTATGTGGTTCTTTGGCTTCTCTACCCAGCTGTAAATCACTGGCAAGTCTCAAATCCAGTGAGTATTTGGTCAACATCAGCACAGAGCCTAGTCCTGCCTTGTCTCCTAGCTAGGGGGCGCCAACTTCTCAGTCTCAGCTGTACTTTCCTCCAAGAAACATCACCTCTGGCCTAGCACATCCTTCAAAGCAAAGATCCCAGTGAGCTTAAAAATCCATGAATGACAACCCCTCCAGCACTCTCTTATTTTCCTGTCTTTACCTGCCAATCTTGCCAATTTTATTATTCACTCTTGTCTTCCACCCTTTAGTGCAGTCTTCTTCAGCATGTTTGTGTCCGTAACATTCCCCAAGCCTGATATTACAGCCCAAAGGCACAGCAGCTTATCTCTGTTAGTTTTGAACTCATTAGTCCTTGAACACAAAAACTCAAGACTTCTCAGTTATTTATTATACATAAATTCATCTTAATGAATATGAACATACAGAGTGGCACATCTGTTCAGGCTACCCACAGTTGAATCTCTAATTTAGACATATTACCTTTCCCATACTTACTAATAAATGATATGAGGGAATAAAAGAGAGACAGGAAAGATCTGTTGTCTGTATCTGCATGTCAAATGCGCTTTATTGAGGCTGCAAATGCCTCAGAAGACTTTATGTACTTGCTTCTTTGACAGTTATGTCATGCGACTGGAAGTAACTGCAAGTGTTGTCAGCTAAATTCAAATCTTTTGTCATATTTATCTTATTGATGTTGCTTCATTTCTTCAGTTTCTGTATGTATACATAATTGTCTATTTTTTAATGTGGTGGCAGCGCCCTGCGGTTTTGAGTGGTAATAAACGATTCTTTTATCTCAACTCACACTTATTTGTATACATATTTCAAGCCTATAAATCTAACATTCTTTTCCCAGAATGCTTTAGGGCAAACAGCAGAGTCATAACAGTGGCAGCACTTCCTGGGAGAACTCGACATCTAGTGGCTATTGCTTGTAACGGCTTTGCTAAGCAGGGGACTATAAAACAGAAAGACACAGTATATCTACTCAATACTGGCCTGTGCTACATACAGAGTTTGACTGGTTTTCTATGTAAGGAAGGAAGATTAATGATCTGATATGAAAAAGACAAACGAAGAAATGCATATACATATCAAGTATGCACTTGCATGAGTACATGTCTATATACATAGCAGGAATGCAGAACAGTACTGTATATTAAATTAAAATTAAATTAATGCATTTAGCAGATGCTTTTATCCAAAAGCGACTTACATTGCATTCAGGTTAACAATTTTCTCCTAACATGTGTTCCCTGGGATTTGAACCCCCAACCTGTAATATCCTAGATAAGAGGGAAGAAATGTACAACTTAAATCATTGGAAAACCCATACTGATATATGGGAAGGAAGTTAAAGGGTTAGTTCACCCAAAAATAAAAATTTGTCCATCTTCTACTCACCCTCGAAGCAAGGTGTATATGACTTTTTTTCTTTCAGAATAATCCAATCGGAGTTTTGTGCTATTAATTCATGACCAGTGGTTTGTTTTCTTCTCTCTCCGCACTCGTTGCTAACCACAGAGCACTGACGAACCACAACATCCTTGCATGTCTTCCATGTTTATTATGTTTGAAATCTGGATATGTTATATGTATCTTACAAAAATGCATGGATTCGCCACAGGGGGCCTTTATTCACCCCCCGGAGACATGTGAGGGACATTTTATTACAGATACACACACTTTATTTCATGTCTTCTGAACTGTTGACAACAAACACACGCTTACCCCCACTGAAAGGCTTGGAAGAGCCAGGACAGTTTTTAATATAATTCCGATTGGATTATTCTGAAAGAAGAAAGTCACATACACCTAGGATGCTTCGAGGGTGAGTAGAAGATTGGCGAATTTTCATTTTTGGGTGAACTAACCCTTTAAGTAGTGTATAAATGCGTTTGAGACTAAGAAAATGGGGGGTGTTTTGTTCGACATATGCTATCATATTTACATTCCAATTACCAACACTTTGCCATCCTAAATATCCTAATAAAAAGACCCTTGGTTAAAACGTGATTTTTTTAAATTACTTAAAAATTAATTGTAATATAATCCAGGATTGCCTCAACAAACACGTTTCTTCAGTTAGGATACTAATCAGCACGCATTGTGCTGCTCACCGCTGATGGGAGAACTCTGGAAAGTATGAATTTTAATTAAGTGGGAGGGTAGAGTCGCACTGAGACCCGCCCCTAACAGATCGATGCTGCTAACGACCAATGGGGTGTGAGTAGTATTTTTCAGCAGCCAATCAGAGTGGAAACATGTGTTTAGACGCTGTGCACTGCTCTTTATCCGACACGAGTGTGTAGGTTGGTTGTTGTCAGATTGTGCACTGAAGAATTGGCAGCAGCCCATATACAATGTAGTTCTTTACTAGGCTAAGTGGAATTAGCCGTTTAGGACTGCTCATAGAAATTAATATGTTTTTTCAGCCAGAAAAACAATTATAAAATAAAATAACGCATTTTATTAAAGTAATTCGTTTGGGAAAACTTAACTATCATCACAAAAGAAAGTAGCTCACAAGCTAGCGAGTGTGCTAAAGCAAAAGTATTTGCACACAAACTTTATTTTTTGACTGCTAATCGGACGGAAACCTCTGCTGGAGTATCAGCTCTAGGAGTTTGCGAGATTGGTGAACTTTTTAAAGACTTTTGAAAGCACAAAGCGACGGTGGGGATGTCGTGTCGGAATGGAGTGGCCCGGGTGGTTAACGTTAATCAAGGACTGCAGCCCCTCCGAGCCACGGTCCCGTTTCAGCTCCAGAACCGTCCAGCACCGCGCTGCAAAGACACCAGGACAGGTAAAGACCACTAGAAACACGGAGAAGCACTTTATAAAGCCATGGCGTTCATTTACTGGTATACCCAACTGTCCTGTCCATTCTAAAGCTACTTCTTAGTTAGGTGTAATAATAATAATATTGATCATATTAATATTCTGAATGGATAATCTGCAGAAGTCCTGTTATTTAGCTGCTCTTTTCGTGCCTTGGGTGCAACCGTGTTCAAGAAATGTTCCCACAGCACTGAACGACCCCCACCTCATTCCCTACATGTTTCATGGCCCTGGTGCTCACAAAGCATGGCATGGGAAGTGAATAAACATAGCACGTCTGTCTATTAAGTCACTTTTGATGTCTCTTTAAGATGTTATTGTTTGCCTGCACTATTTTATAAACTCTCATCACTGTCTTGGCATGGTCAGCACATAAACAGTGTGTGTCCAGTGCTCAAGGGGTCTGCTTTGCTTCATCTCAAATAATCTGCAGGCACCATCAGGAAAAACAAATCACAGCTGTCACATTACTGCGACCTGTTGATGTACACGAATATGTCAAATTTGGAAACAGTTCTTGCATTGTTTTTGTGCTTCTCACAGAGATCTCTGGTATAAATGCAGGTTTACTATCGTAGATCAGGGCAGGGGTCTTTAACCTTTTTCAGGCCCCTTTTGTTGGTAGAGAGACAAAGCAGGGACCCACGGTTAAATAATCTGTAAATCTGAGTTTTACATATTAAACGTGGTCAATAGTAATGTGTATGGTACAATGTTAATGTATTTACATACTGTATGTTGGTTATGTTTCAAATCCTTTAATTTGATCCTTATTGATTGACAGAGTTGTACACTTACACATTGCATTTTATTTATTTAATACAGTTTATTATGATAATTTTTTTGTATTTAGACTGACATTGATAACCTCTGCCTTGTATTATTGGCAAAACAGCTCCACTGGAATAAAGAAAAAAGGTTTAGAATTAAATTTTTTAACCAAGATGAAATTTTGAAGGTGAAAAACTGAATTAATGGTTTCTTACAAAACGCATTACAATATGTTTTATTTACAACTTTTTGTCTCTTAGTGTGACATTTTTCATAGGTGTCAGGCTGCCTCTGGTATTTTCCATCGGCATATTGTCAGGTTTTCTCAACTAAGTGAGAATACTTTGAAAAGTCTTGTCTTTAGTTTTAGGACAATACGTGGATCACAAAGGCCCATTGATTCTGAGTGCAACTAGATCTTCACAAGTAGAGGAGGTCTTCCACATGGCAGTCTAAAAACAGGATAGACTGACCAAAATAACTTTTTTTATTGTAAATTAACCAAGGCAGTAAACAGCAAATCCCTCTGGTCTCTTAACATTTGTGCTGTTGCTCAGTAAGTCACGTGTGCAGCCCACACAAAACGGGGCAGAAATCTCCACAAACTTCCACAGAACTGAAACACCAGTCATACAAGAAGTTCTGCACATCCCCTTCTCACATTTTGGGTGTTGATTAAGCATTTAGACTCACTGGCAGCATATGAGTATAGTATTTGCAGCTTCAAATCAGTACTGAAAAAGTTCTAATATTTATTTTTTCTGGTCTGATCATGAGCGATCTGTTTAATGAAAGAAAAATAAATGAGCTTGAGCTTCTTTAGCCATCACTGAATTTGGCACAATATCATGGTATGCGTTTCTGTCCTGTGGTTGTGCAAAGGAGCACACAAGCGGTGGCCAGAGGTTTGGCTGAGTTTAACTTTAGTCCTTTTGCCAGTATGCGTATTTTTATATCCTTCCCACTATGCTTGCAGGAGGAGGATATGATTTTGAACTATGCAGCTCATTGGCTGTTTTCATCAGGACAAGAACACGTCTATGTCACATTTCCACCCAAATTCCATTTACACGAAAAAAACAAAACCTGTTTGGGGGCAAATCCAGACTTTTAAGACGTTTTGCATTCATGCACATTTAAGTACATTTGCACCTGATTCTCATTAACATAAATGGGTTAAATGTGACCTGGATTTGTTTTTGTGAGGTTACCTTACATAAACACTCTTGCACCATATCAGACAAAAACCATACGTATTCCTCAACCCTTACAATATCACCATCTCATTCACATAGTCACCCAACCTGCTTGATACCACTCCCTTTCACAGTCACAAAACGGACAAAAAAGTCTCCGTACTAGACAAGTGTGCCTTGTTTAACACCCACCAGTAAACGTTCACCGTCCCAAACCCTTAGAGCCCAGGGGCTGGGAGGAGGTGAATGAATCCAGGAAGGACCTGACAATGTTGGAGATCAGGTGTACCATTATTAGTTCCTATGACATTATCAACGCACTGAAGTAATTAACTCGTGTACGTGTGGGAAATGATCCTCTGAAGTATTTTTTTGGCAAGAGACTGATAACTAACTTGTCTGCTGTGTGTTGATGAAGCACCAGGATGTTCAGCATCCGTTACGACAACAGCGTCTATTTATAACGAGTCTTTCATGCATGGACTGTGTTTCAGCATGCCAGCTCACGGAAAAGATTATTATACATAAACATAATCAGAAACATATGTTAATGTCAAAGATGTAGGCACATAGATTAGAGCAAATGCTCATGGGACGCTGGTCTCGTTCTCTCTTTTTGGCAGGTTTTGGTAATTCAGTGTATCTGTTTCCAGTGTAATCAACTGAATCAACGATCAGAGGTCAAAGGTGTTCACTTCCATCTCATTCATCACACTGTTTTTGAGCCGTTTTAAGCCATTGGTACTTTCATTTCAATTAAGCACACTTCTCTCCTGATTCTCATCACTGGAATAGAGAAAAAGTAATGCAAAATAAATTATTACATTATTTAAATTTGAAGTATTTAAACATCATTATAATTTTTTTCATATATAAATTACGTTATTGTGATTTTATTTTTGGTTTTAAATTGGCTTTGTCTGAAGTGGAATACTACTTTATCCTTATCCTTTACTGTCATATTCACTATAGATTGCAATATGTTATCTAAAAATGTTATAAACTGCATACATTTCCAACAGTAGTATGCTAATTCATGTGAGGGGCATCCACTATTCTTACAGGAAGAAATTAGATTTTTGTAACACAGTTCCATGTTAAAATGTTGTATCTTTTGTCAGTGCAATCAAACAAATCAAAAAGGAGAAAGTTAAAAGAGTTCACTATTTGCTTATTGGTCACACTCTAAATGAGCAAAATGCATTGTGGAGTAGAGTATTGCATGCTACGTGTTTATTTTATCTTGTTTTTTTTATTGTTGAATCCATTTATTATTTTAAAAACATCTCACAGTTTTCCTTCTCTCACTCTGTCCTCTCTTTGTAGCCGAGTACAAGACGAAAGGTCGGCCGCCGAAGCCAACCTTACGACGGACATTGTCTCTGGACACACTGGTGGGACCGTACCTTCAGGGAAACTGGCCTAGAGACCCAGAGTATCAGCCTGTTACCTGTGTCAATGACAAGGCCACACAGGTGAGATCCTACCCACACAATTTTTCGTGAACTATTCCTTTTAACACAGGTACTGAGGTGTCAATAGCAAACAAAGGAGATCCTGTCTGACCATGTGGACTGGAGACTTTACTACTCAGTGAGGAGTTAAACAAACCATTGGTTTGATCTGCCTTATATGAAACATATATAATATTATGGTGAGCGTGAATTCACCAAGTAAAACATGTTCTTGGATCAACATCCTTGTTGATCAGGAATGTCATTCCAATCAACCATTAAGAGTTGAGATATAACTTTTCAGGAAATATCGGTTTTAGGCTTACAATCAGGGTTAGGTGCTTCTACACCTTTGTTAATCAGCTATCATTTCCCTCTGATTTTAGGAATAAATTATGGCTAGGGTTGGGGCTGTGCAAAAAATCGAATGCGATTTTCATGCGTATCTCATCAGTAAAGACGCTCCTGTAATTAGAAGTATATCTCCAGCATGTGCATTCAGATCAGGGTTGCCAGGTTTTCACAACAAATCCTGCCCAGTTGCTTCTCAAAACTAGTCCAAAACTAGCCCAATCGCACTTCCAGGAGTTTCCCCAAAGAATTGCTTCTCGGGGTTAAAATATACGTTTTTTGGCAGGGTTGCCTTGATAAAATTTGCATTTTAGGGGCTAAATATCACATTATTGGTATTGGGGTTGCTTCAAACCATGGACATGAAACACAACCGCAGACTTGGCAACACTGGTTCAGGTGGAGTGGCAGTTACTACACAGAGCCGTACCGACAACTAACACAAAATCGCTTTCAAAATCGACAAAGAATCGCCTGCGATTTAATATCGATATTGTGTAGATTGTCAGTGAATTACGGCTCTGTGTAGTAAATGGTTGTTTTTCATGTCCGCGGGTCTTAGCAACAATTCCAATAACGTGATATTTAGCCCCTAAAATGCAAATTTTATCAAGGCAACCCTGCCAAAAAGCATATATTTTAACCCCGGGAAGCAATTTTTTGGAAACCTCCTGGAAGCACGATTGGGCTAGTTCTGGACTAGTTTTGAGAAGCAACTGGGCAGGATTTATTGTTAAAACCTAACAACCCTGATCTGAGCGCACATGCTGGAGATATACTTCTAATTACAGGAGCGTCTTTACTGATGAGATGCGCATGAAAATCGCATTAAATTTTTTTGCACAGCCCTAGCTAGGGTTAGGTTTAGGGGTAGGGATTAAGTCTGTATTTTTGGACCGTAATGTTGATCCAGGATCAACAAAAGATGTTGATCCAGGAACATGTCTTTCTTACTTGGCAAAATCACTCTGACCATAGAATTATACACAGCTGTTTTAACATTTGTGTTATTTGCAAAGCATAATTCTGAAATGGTCAGAGTACATAGTGTTTGTTTAGGAAATCTAAAATCAAGCAGTTACTAATGAAAGATCTTGGCTTTGGGGAGAAGGAGTTTGGCAGGTAATGGAAGGAGTTTAGGAAAAGTCAGCCTGGAACGGCAGCCATATTGTTTTTTCCAAATGGTTTCCATATGAGTTCCTGGAGCACCGCTCCTACATGCCTTCTGAGGTTTGCTATATTCAGTCAAACACACAAGTTGAAAGTCTCTCTGCTGGGGCTGTTCATTTTGATTTAGCTTCTTCATTTGTTAAAGGTTTTCCTCTGTTAAAATAATTAATTTAGTAAGAAAATGTCATACTATGGTTGTACTTTTGTTTTTTTTTCACCCAACTGTTTGTGCCGCGCTGCTTATTAATGAGAGTTGTGCAGTTATTATTTCTAAGCAATCAGACATGAGGATATCTCAGAAAGGATAATGAAAAAGTCCCAAAGATTTTTAGGAAGGAGTTTCTGAGCCCATCCAGTCCTAGACATCCAACGCAATTTGATTCCGATACGCAAGCTCTTGATTGGTTGTTTTTTTGTTTTTTGTGGTATTTGGTTCTACTGTTCAGAATTTTCGGGGTTCAAAAGATTTTCTGCCAGAAATTAATATCTTTATTCTACACTGATGTATTACATTTATCAAAAGTGGAAGTAAAGTCATGGATCATGTCACAAAAGATTTTGAATTCAATTAAATGAGTATTTTTCTTTTTATTTCAGTTTCCACAAAAAATATTAAGCAGCACAACTGTTTGCAACAGAATGATTTCTGAAGGATCAGTGTGATGCTGAAACTGCTGAAACTTCAGCTTTGCCATCACAGGAATAATTTAAATTTAAATTATATTCAAATAGATATTTTAAATTGTACAAATATTTCTCATTACTACTGAATCTATTGAATTTTGATCAAATAAAAGCAGCCTTAATGAGCATAAAAGACTTGAACATTAGTGTATTTAATTTACAATCCATTGTGATCACGTAAAAGAATTTCTCTCTCTCTGGTAATGCTGTGAATTGCACCACTGGAAAAAAAATAACGGTTCTATTGAGCTATTTCATAAGAGCCATGTCTTTGTGGAAGTGCATAGCAATGCAACTGGGAAACTACCGTTATTTGTTCTTGAAAATGGTAGTTTTATTTATTAGACTAGACATGTAGTTATAACTGCATCAAACCACCTTGTTGGTTTGCTGATTTGTGGGAGCAGTAGTTTGTTTGGATGGTAATCGCTTCCTTATAGATGCTACATCCATGCCTACTGTGCCTCTCAGCAGGTGATCTGCTATGCTTTCACTGATAACCGGTCACCCAAAAAAGGTTTAGTTTAACTTGACTTTCATAGTGACCGACCCCCTCCACCCCTGCAACACATACACACACACACACACACACAATGCACAAGCAAACCCCCACTCACATCCTACTTTTTTATCTTTGTTACATCATGCATTTCTTCCTTGATGAACAAATGCAACCCAATTTTCTAGTGGACATTCAACAGTTAACATCTGTACAGTCTCAACACACTCTCAACAGTCTGCCCATCCCCCATCTGACCTCCCGTCCGGTCCACTTGAGCGCAGACGGGGGACTTCTGAAACTTTAGCCAGCATCTAGTGTGCTGCGCATACAGACCCTCAAACTCGATGTCCGTTTATAGGCCTAATCCCACGGCAGCCTGATGTGGGTGGGCGGGCAGACGGGTGTCCAGGCAGAAAGGAATAAGGGCCGAATTTATATTTAAATCAACCCTGCCCCCACTGGGCCATGTGAAACCTGTAGCCACTAAAGAGACACTGTTAGTCCTGATCTTGTTCTCCAGGGGCTGGAGGTGATGACATCTTTTAATATGGCTCTCTTCAACTGCATGTTGTTGCATTAGCATCCCAACTGCACAAGATATTTGTGACCCCTGGCAGAGACAGGGATGGAAGACACATCAAGAGGACACTTTTGGGGTTACGATAAGCTCTGAGATGGAGCTCCGTGATTGGGTCTCTTGGAAAATAATGGTTTGGTGTTTGGCGAAATAGTGTGCACTAGCTGGGCTCCCACTTCTTTTCAGAGTCGGCTCAGTGAGGCCTGGGACTGTAGGACGGGGGTATCATGACTGTATGCATGTGTCTGTCTGTGTCAGTGCACTTGAGGACAGACACGCTTGTGTTTTTTCCTCTACATCTTTGAAATGTGGTGCAGCAGTGTCAGTGGTTTCTATCATGCACGTCTCCGCACAGCTGTGTGTGTGTTTGGGCGTGTCTTTGTGTTGCAGGTGTGTCACATTTTCTGTCCCATATTCAAATGCGTTTAGTGAGGCGTGGAAGTAGCTTTCACTTCCATTTGTGACCTACAGAAAAACATGTCAACACTTGACGAGTGGGGTGCATCACTCTCACAAACGGATGCTTGGGTATGAACTGGAACAGCGTTTAAGAGAGGGGTGTGTCATCGGCTGTCTTGTGTTTGGTGGAAAGCACTGGATTACTTTATGTAAAGTCTGCGGGTGTTTGGGATAGGAGGTATTGAGTGAGGGGAGGTTCAGTTTGGATTACCCTGAATGAAATTAAGCTTTGATGTATCGCTGAGGAAGCATTGTGGGTGTGAGCTTTTGAAAGTCCAGGATCTTTAAAACAATGTCACTTGGAAAGTCAAATGTAAGCGTGTTTTCTTTCTTTTCTTAGACTCCCAGTTCCTGGATAGAGGAGACTCGGGGGCGGAGAGGCGGCAGCGGTCACAAGCGTTCGGCATCATGGGGTAGTGCTGAACACCTCAGAGAGGTGAGTACTTGATGTTGGCCGGAAAGAAGACACACAGTATTATTATTAAAAGAAAGTACACTACCAGTCAAAAGTTTTTGAACGTTAAAATTTTTATGCTTTTTGTAGAATTCCCTTCTACTCACCATTTATTTGATCCAGAATACAGCAAAAGCAGTAACACTGTGAAATATTTTAAGTCTTTATATGAATGTAATATGTGTGTGTAGAGTAATTTATTCCCATGAATAAATCATGAATTTATCACATTCATTTATTTAAATTTTTTTGTGGAAACAATGATTTTCAGGATTAATAAAGTTCATTTATTGCATTTATTTGAAATAGTTCTTTTATAACCTTAGAAATATATTCAGTGTCACTGTTGATCCATTTAAAGGGAGGTTATAAAGGGAGTTATTTATATGGATTCTCATGCTAAACATTGGCAAAGTAAACATAAAACTGAGTATTTCTGTGTCACCTACACTCCTTCGGGATTCGTATAAGTTTCAGAAAGTTTTTTATCAATCATGGCCCTTTATGACGTCAAGAAGGGTGGATTTCCTTATATGGGCAATTCTCCCAGATGAGCGTGCGCACATTAACCAGAGTGAGAGCAAGAGCGCGCCGTCATGCTTCATCCTGGTTAGGGAAGATGGCAGCAGCGTTACACAGGACTTGCTCAAGAAGAATGTCTCCAAAGAAGTGTGTTTTTGGATTTGAGGGAAAGATAACATTGTTCAGCTACTCAAGATTAACATGAGATTGGCAGAAACTGTGTGTGTTATGTAATCTTTAATGTGTCTTTAAAAAAAAACATTTTTTGAACAGTACTGTACCATTATGTGATATAAAATTATTTAAATTACTGATAAATGAATACTGGTCAAATAAGCCACCATTGCTTAGGAAAATAATATCAACTTTAAAAAAAATAAACTATTATTATTAAGCCCCATTATTCAAATTACTCCGGGCCACTCTGTCCCATCCATTTTTAGGAACCATTCTGTGCCGATTTTGACTTTGAACAGGTATAACCTTTATTATAGATCAGCATAAAAGGCATAGCAGTTTCTCCTCTGCTTTGAACCTTATAAGTTTACATCTGATGCTACAACTCTATTTCTCTCCTTCAGGTTGCTAAACTTCGCCAGTCCTTACAGAAACGCTCCAGACATGCACCTCCTGCCATGGACTGTGACCAGACACACCAACACATACACAACAGCCAAACACACTCGCCTGGAAGTACACAGGTAAACAAGAATCTACACACAAACAATGTATAAATGCATTTTGACCAGCTTGTTAATTTACAGTAGTGATACATCAAGAGAGAGCCTGGGGGCATTTATAAAGGTTGTGCTTGTTTATGAGCAGTGATTAGGAGCTAAGTCTCTCAGGTTGGCCCACATCTCACTAGCAACAGAGATTTAAAAACAGAGCCGCTTTACTTGGATGGTGTCAGCGAGCTACAGCCATTGATATGGTGAAAACACACAGCTGGTTATGTGCCAGTGGCTCTCTTTGTACAGTAGTATATTTAGAGGTGACAATATGCATAAATCTACCGGCACTGAATGCTATGCATGTTTATTATATTACATAAATGTATAAACATACAGGTCATGTGTTCAGGTTACGTTTAACTGCAAAACACACACACACACCCCTATAGATGCACACAGAGAGACCTATAAACCAGTTAGTGTACAAGTTTAAGCTAGAAGAAAAAAAACAACCACACACACACACAAATATATATCTGATAGTCGTGTGTGTGTGCAGACGATGCCTCTGATTCCACTGAGCCGACTGGCCCCCCGACTGAGACGCAGTGTTGAAGGACTGAACCTGGAGCTGGAGGGAGTCTTTGTGTCTGAAACGGCAAAGGAACAGCACAAAGTCAGTGTGTATTTGTTTTGCATGCGTGTTTCTGATGTACACTTTCACAATCCTCTGAAACCTGTCTGATTTTGTGTGTGCTTAGATTCTGGATGTACCTGATGGCCACAGAGCCCCCGTCCCAGCTCAAAGGTACAGCAGCGCTTCACAGAGCGACCCTTCTCCTGCCCAGCTGTCCCCTTCACACTCTCCCTGCCCCATCACAGACACCGGTCAGTATATGTATAAACACAGAAACAGACTTCATAAAGTCTGTATTTCATGTTCCATGTCTAATTGAGACAAGAAAGCCATAGATGGATGTCTAACGGTTAAAAAAAAGAGCACATACCAAACTTGCTCTTAGGTACATCATTCATATTTTATCAACACGTGAGAGGAAGGTCTGTGTGAAACTGTTAATTGTATAATATGCTTTTGGCTAACAACTGTGTTTATCGGTCTGCGTGTGTTGTGTTTAGATACGGTTCTGTGCGGGCCGCTCTGTCCGTCTTCCTCCCCTCCTCTATGTATTTCTGAGCCATCATCATCATCTTCTCCTCGTCCCAACAAGACGTACGTCTTTCAGAGAGAACCTCCAGAGGGCTGCGAGAGAGTACGTGTGTCTGAGGAAGCCATGTAAGTTTAGCACAAACACAAACTGCTGTATGTGTTAGGAAATAGAAATAAAACTAACACTTCAGGGACCAATTCTCACTAGTTGCTTATTAGCATGTATGTTACTAGCTTGTTGGCTGTTTATTAGTCCTTATAAAGCACACATCAATGCTTTATTCTGCATGACCATATTTTAGATCGCTTAATCCATTCCATACCTAAACTTAACTAATTAACTTACTAATTATTAATAGGCAGCAACTTAAGAGTTTATTTGAGGCAAAAGTCGTAGTTATTAGTGAGACCTGGTCTCCAAAAGTGTGACCTATAAAACATATTGAAAAGGGATGTCAGCACATAAATATAAAACATTATATACTATTATAACGATATACTATTATGACTTGAATACTAACATATGCTTATACATATGCAGTTAATTTCATTAATTAATCAGTCAATCTCTTCTTCAGCCTTCTGTGTGATGGAAATGCTCCTTTTCAGCCGTCCTGTCCTGACCCTAACAAGGTGAATTTCACACCTCACGGTGGCTCCGCCTTCTGTCCTGTCAGTCTCCTGAAGCCCCTCCTCCCTTCGATGGACCTGTTATTTCGTGGCCTGTCTGTTTCACCCGTCACTGGCTGTTCGGCTCTAAGTGCTGCCCCCTGTCAGACTCCGGGACACGCTGTGGGTGGCTATTTGAGCGGCACCCTTCCGGACCCTACCACCACCTCTCTGTGAAATGAGGACATTCTTGATGAGGAAAGAAAACGAAAGATTGTTATACCTTAGTCCCATCTCATCGGCGACTTTGGCATTAAAGCTTCTCCAAAAGAAGAAACTGCTCATGCCATCCACGCGGTATCTGATTGGTTTTGATCGGCACAGAGACGGAAAAAATCATGAGGGGAAACTTTTTTTCATCTAAAACTTTGGTGGACTCTCTCCAATGTGATTTGTCTGCGACCTTTTGACCTCAGGACACTCCACTTGGCACTTGTGATCATTTCTTTTCACGTTATAGCATTTAACTATTGCTATATTTTTTCACATTTCTATAAAACAATACCGATGACTATTCTTCATCTGTGCAAGAAAATATTTATAGCTTTGTCAGAAGAGTTATTCAGAGCATTCGCTATCATATTTTGTCTATCAGACGGATTATAAAACATATATGCTATAAGCCTGACCCACTGCATGATGGTTTTACAGAACTTGTTTCTTTATTCAGTATTTACAGACACCGGTCTTTACGGCATGCTGGACTTTTTACCAGCACAAAAGAGCCAGTAATAGACCAGAGTGTCTCTCATAAGCTGTTCATTACAGTGGCATTTCTTTTTAACGGCTGACCAAGGAGGGTTTTAAAGGCTGGTTTTTTTTGGTAGTTCACAAAATATACATTTAGACATCATTAAGCACTAGGTGTTTTAATGAATCTCACCAAATGTTCAGTGAAAAGCTATTATTCATAAAGTAATGTTACAGAGCTTGTCAAAAAATGTCCCGATCATATTTCACCACTAATAAAATTAAATAAAGAATACATTTGTATTAGGATTTTCATTGTGTCATAATTGTAGGTCAAGTAAGCACATGTTGTTACTGTATTAAAGTTAAAAAGTAAAGAAATATTTGTATATGTACGAATAAAATGGGTACAAAGATAATTTTTCAACTTTATCTTTTGAGTTTGGATTGAAATATGATGGGGATATTTTCTTAAAAGATGTTATGTGAGATTCACCGGTCCAGAGAAACAGTTCACAGTTGTAATTTAATAAGAGAAAAGCAGATGCCATTATTGCTTTTTTATTCTGAGGTCTTCATGTACTGTGTGTTAAATTTGGTATAAGACAAGAATACCGACGGGACCCCATTAAGGGTTTATTTCGCTACGCACTTGATAAGTGTGCTGTATGTTTTTCTGAGTTTCACTTCAGACTTGACTACTAATTTAACCCACAGTGGTCATATTGTTCAGTTCATTTGAGCATCAAGCTGTTCCACAAACACTCTACATAAGACACAAGCACGTTTGCTGCATTCAGGTACAATATGTGCAAATCATACAGAACGAGACTTCCAGCAAATTATTGTTTGCTGACATCTAAAGCACTGTTATTATCCTATATGCTTGCATGGATTGTCTCAGTCTTGGCATCATCCATTCAGTTTTTTTGTTTAAGTTCTCACTTGTTACCTTGTTGTGTAAGGGTGCTGTTTCATTGACATTGTTCTCAGATATTTTGTCTTGAGTACAATTATAGTACACCAAACTTGTTTTGTTCTATATATTGTACATTTATGTTACTCAGTTTTGGCTGCCATAAATGAAAAGCGCTGAGAATTAAGAGTGTGGTTTCTGTTCTGTATATCAGCTTCATAATTACGCATTCTTGAGCACAAGTTTTATCTATCTATCTATCTATCTATCTATCTATCTATCTATCTATCTATCTATCTATCTATCTATCTATCTATCTATCTATCTATCTATCTATCTATCTATCTAATATACATTCATGTGTGCCCGTTTAATATTTGCATGAATGAGGAACTATATGCCCCGCCCTCTTAAAGATTCCATCCCTGTGATTCGCTGCATGTCGTCAGCTTTTGCTTATTTTGACCAATCCAGCTAATACACATACCGCTACGTAAAAATCATAGCTGCTTATTTTCAAGAAAGGTCCCAGAGGTTTGTTGACGGGGACTTGTATCTAATGCCCAAATAAAGTTCAAGCCGCGTGCTGTTAGTGGTAGACAAAAACATAGATTGAGCAGAAAACCTGAGCTGTGAGGGAAGTCAACGCGATTTAACAAATAAAGACATGTTCTTGGCGTAATACTGAATTTTAAATCCGTCTTCGATCCTGATAAAGTTACAGGCATATCAGCAGAGTACTTGGAGTTCCTCGGGTCCTTCTCCTCTAGTGTCATTTGACGCTTCAAACCAAAACATTTATTAGAGGATGTCCCAGCAGTAGTTATCATCTGCTGTTATTAAATGTCAAAAACAGACCGTTAACTCAGCATCTCGAGTACAGAATTACTTTTGAGGCTTCCTCGCAATACCCGGAAACATAGGTACGCAGTTTTACCTGCATTCACTTAACTTACACCTCGTTATCAGGATGCGGATAACGTTATCTGGACACAGCTAGCGCGCGGTGCATTTACATGACTAAACTGTAAATAAAATAAAACACAAATAAACGTAGGATAGCAAGAGCGGGAGTTAAGTGTTAAACGAAGTGGGTTTAACACTATAGATGTGACATCGGAGGAAGAAGAGCCTCATCGTCAGAGCAGAAAATCTAGAGTCGCGTCATCATTTCCGGGCTCCCGGTCATCGCCGGTAGAGTGGATCGGGACGCAGGAGCGCGGGGGACAGGGAGCGGAGCGGTGTCCGTGTCCATACCGAGACTGCGGGACGACAGCATGGCCGCCGGGAAGGCAGCGAGCACACCGTCTCTCTGGCAGAACGAGCGGCTCCGGTTCATCGTGTGCTTCTGCGGGGTGTTCGTCTGTTATTTCTACTACGGGATACTGCAGGAGACGATGTGAGTTCAACACAGCACTGCATAGACACAGATTGATTTAACCAGATATTAAATATCTGCATTTCTTCTTCCATTCATTTAAGTGATTAATGCACTAGATTAATCTCTGCCCGTGTGCTAGCTACAGTAAATTAAGTTAAAGAGGAAATTTTTCTTCGCTATTTCACCTTGCTAGTTGACACTTTCTGCATTCTGTCCAGGAAATTAAGTATATTATGGTAAAGATGTGTAGTCTTACAGCTCACATGTCAGTCTCTTTCAGAGATAGAGCAATGTTTTATCACACGCTGTTGTTTTATTGTTCTCTATAAATGGCCAGCTGCTTTAGCGTATATTCATTGAAACCAGTGGTTCTCAGCCTTTTTGACTTCAAGGCCCCTCTTTGTCCAGAAATATATTTGCATAGTAAGTGCCTTCTGCCTTCACATATTAGTGTTTTTTATGATTATATTAATATAAATAACTAAAAAAAAAAAAAAAAAAGTCAAGACATATTCGGCCCCCGGTAAAAAACAAACAAAAAAAAACACTGCTGTAAACTAGCTAGTATCTACTAGCATGATATAATGTGATATAGTATTAGTGTAATTACTAATAAGTTCTCAAAGAATCTCAATTGCAGTTTTGTTAGTAACTCTTCATTAGATACTAGTCAGAAGTTCCACAATGCATTAATTTCGCATGTTCTCCAGCTGATTCTGGAACCTTTACAGATTTTCCTAGTGATTGATTATTCGTGAGTCACTTGTGCTTGTATGAGTATTTACACTGTCCTATCAATCCCAGTTGTTAGGTGCTTGTAACATTTATTATCTTACTCGTCGTTGCAAGCTTTTTTTTTTTTTAATTGTGTGATAATGACAGTTTTAGAGTTCAATTGAAAATCTTAATAGTAAGATTAATTACAATTTTACTACAGGGATCTAGAATGAGACCGTAGTGTGTAATAAATATGCAACCGGTGTCTATTCAGTTAGAACTAGACCAACTGGATTAAAGTCTATTTGTTATATTTAAAAGGACTAGGAGGAAACTACAGAATAAGTAGTAAGTGATGAGTTTTAAAACCAAAATGTGAACCAGCAACCAGACTGGAATGTATATTGATTAGAAGTGAATAAATTAATCTGAACCAGAACGGTCATAGCCAAGACCATGCCAGCAAACAAGTTTCAGGTTTTTTTTTTATGTGTCTTTAAGTAACACAAACCCAAGCACAATGTCTTTGTCCTTTTGAAATCTGGGCATAGTTTCTCACATGAACAAGCAGTATTATTATTGTTTTAAATTTTTTTTTCTTCAGATTTTTAACCTCCAGACGCACTGTTTCGAACCTCCTCAGATGAGTCGACCTGTCAGCACCAAATAGTTTTTATCAATCAAGTGCTTAAATTAGTCGCTGCTGTAAACAACAATTTCTTCCCCAGCCTCTGTTGGTTATTTTAACCTCCACACAGCTGTTTCCTTCAGTCCCATAATTCAGTGCCTCTGTATTCTGTTTAATCCAGCACGCGAGGAGACTACAGCCACGCGGGGAAGAAGGAGCAGTTTCGTTACGCCATCACACTAGTCTTCATCCAGTGTATCATCAACTCCGCTTTCGCCAGACTCTGTGAGTCAAACCTGCATATGTTCTGATTCCATGTGTGGAGATCATGTGTGTGTCGTAGTGACTGTGTGGCATCATGTTATGGCTCCTCTTTTTTTCATATAAATGCTGCTGCAGGTGTTTATAGTCCTAATGGTCCTGCTCTCTATTTTGTGTTTGTAGTGATTCAGGTTTTTGAGAGCTCAAAGCAGGACCACACGAGAAGCTGGCTGTATGGCATGTGCTCTCTGTCTTACCTGGGTGCCATGGTGTCCAGTAACTCGGCCCTGCAGTATGTCAACTACCCCACACAGGTCTGCACAGCTCTCTACTCACGTGTCCCTGTTTCTGCTCTCCACAACATCACGCTCATGAGTCTTTGTTCTTTCTAGGTGTTGGGGAAATCTTGTAAACCGATTCCAGGTGAGCATCTTTATCTGTTTTAGTCCCACAGACACCGCTCTCGTGTTTCAGGAAACAATGTGGAACATGCTGGGCTTGTTTTACTGTAGTTCACATTCAGAACACACACACACACACACACACAGGCTTTAGGGATATTATTCAGTTTCATTTGTTCATACACTTCATAAAAGTTGAAAGGGTTACTCCACCCCAGAATGAAAATGTAGTCATTTAATCACTTTACCCCCATGTCGTTCCAAACCCA
The DNA here is from genome assembly GCF_003368295.1 of Carassius auratus. Lineage (NCBI taxonomy): Eukaryota > Metazoa > Chordata > Actinopteri > Cypriniformes > Cyprinidae > Carassius > Carassius auratus. Next base: position 4,635,443 of record NC_039245.1, on the reverse strand, counting down.
TAAAAGCTTTGTTCGTCTTCAGGAACACTATTGAAGATATTTTGGATGAGGCTTGTGACTGTACCATAGATGCCAAGTAAATAACCGTGTCATGGTCCGGGAAAGTATATCAGAATAGTCCATCTCCCATCAGTGATTCAACCGTAACGTTATGAAGTGATGAGAATACTTTTTGTACACGAAGAAAACAAAAATAATGACTTTATTCAACAATTCATCTCCTCTGTTTCTCTCCTCTTCACCGTAGTGCCATTTTTGAGATTATGAGCTGAACGCAGACAGCGTACGCTCTTCTATATCGGCATGTTCCCATGTGGCTATATTTTTTGGCTTATGTTTGTTGGCCATATGGCAGACTCTTCTCTTTGTCCTTTCAACCACCCAACAGAAACGTCTGCAGATTGATGGTGTGGGTCATGTCTTCTCACTGTGCTTTTCTCCCCTTGGCTCCACAGTGATGATGCTGGGTGTCACAATCCTAAGGAAGAAATATCCCATGGCGAAGTATCTCTGTGTGTTTCTAATTGTCACCGGGGTCGCTCTCTTCCTCTACAAACCCAACAAAGGCTCCAGCACATCAGATGAACACACATCTGGTTTTGGAGAGATGCTACTGGTAGGTCTCTCTTTTAAAGTATTTGGTTCTCTAACTTGTATACCATTTCCTGTTGTCTTGTTAAGGCAGATCTGATGTGTGTGTGTGTGTGTGTGTGTGTGTGACTGTAGCTGCTGTCTCTGACTCTGGATGGGCTGACCGGTGTAGCTCAGGACCACATGAAGGCACGGTACCAGACAGGAGCCAATCACATGATGCTGAACATCAACATGTGGTCCACTCTTGTCCTCGGAATAAGTGAGTTCAAAAAGAGAGGCCTATTAAATTATAGGAACACTCGCACTTCATTAGTCAAAATACTGGTTATTAAAGATAAAAGAATACGTTTATCACTTGAATGTAAGAACAGAGGACATATACTGGCTTTACTGACTCTTTGATCTGAGTGATATAGTAGAAAAGTCAATAAATATATATTTTTTTCATGACTTCTGCATATGAGATTAAGAAAAAATAAAGTTGAATTTATTTCTGTGAATCATTTCTAATAATGCACTTCAGTGAATCATTTAAAAAGTTCATTCATATCATCACTCAAAAGTGTTCCTGGAAGTCACTGTGTGGCCGTTATTAAAGTGTTTTAGCTATAAATACAGTACAGTTTAAACGTTTTGGGTCAGTAAGATGAAAAAATGAATAGTTTTATTTAGCATTGATACAGTAAATTGATCAAAAGTGACAGTGAAGATATTTATTATGGTGCAAAATATTTATAGATTTCAAATAAATGCTGTTCTCTTGAACTTTCGATTAACCTTTAATAAAAAAAATTTAAAAAGCTAAAAATTTAAAAATTTAAAAAGCTAAAAACCCTTAAAGTATCCGTTTCCATAAAAATATTAAGCGGCACGACTGTTTTCATTAATTACCTTATTAATAATTATAAAAAATGTTTGTTGCACACAAAATCATTGTATCAGAATGATTTCTGAAGGATAATGTGGCACTGAAGATTCGAGTAAAGATGCTGAAAATCCAGCTTTGTCAGCTATTTTAAATACTATCAGCCTGGGTGACCATAAGACTTGTTTCAAAAACCTTACCAACTTCAGAATTTTGAACAATTTTGCCATGTTGGTGCGTAAAATGAATTTAATTTCATTTTGGTATTCGTGTAGTGAAAATCAGTGTTGAAAACATGCCATGATGATTTTTTTTAATCCGATTTCCTTTTCTCTATTTTACGCATTCCCTTAAACATTTATAATTTACTAAGCAAAAATGACTGTTTGGTTGAAATTGTTGCCTCTGTCATTCTTTTAAGCCATTTCAGAGCAAATGTATACATATTTAGATATCATTTTTAGTTCCTCCTAGTTTTTGTATCAAATGCTTGTGTTGGTGGTTTTGCTTCATCATGGTCAGTGTATTTTCCTCCAGCAGGGGGAGCTCTGGCTCTATGGTTAGTGTTGCTGATGTTATTATTTCAGACCTGACAGAAGCAACCCTTCTAATCTCCAGCAGCTGTTCAGTCCGTCTTCCTCCGCTCTGAAAGGCATCTGTTCCTCACTTTTAATCTTTAATCTCATCACACATGCAGCAAACTTCGTTCCTCCCAAATCTCTCATTATGAAACCAGAGCCGTCCTGTGGTGCTCTCTTAAGTTATCAGAAATAATGACAAGTTTTTGTAAAGTTTCTCTTTTAACTTTAAAAGAGTCCAAAATGAAGTTCTGTCTCGCTGTGTCTTTCTGCATAGCTGTGCTTTGGACAGGGGAGGTGTGGGAGTTTTTGTCATTTGCTGACCGCTATCCTGGCATCATCTATAATATCCTCCTGTTTGGTATCACTAGCGCTCTTGGACAGGTAGGTTTGTTTTTTGAATAATAATCATCATTCATAAGAATGAGGTGAAAATACAAGGTTTTATTGTCCTCATCCTTCTTCTCTTAGACTTTCATCTTCATGACTGTGGTGTATTTTGGGCCGCTCACCTGTTCCATCATCACAACCACACGGAAGTTCTTCACCATCCTGGGGTCTGTGCTGCTGTTTGGGAACATCATCAACCCTATGCAGTGGTTTGGTACCATCCTCGTCTTCCTCGGTGAGTGATATTGTAATACACACACACACGCACACAAACACTAGGATTCAGAAAGCAGTCTCTTAAGCTCACCAAGTCTGCATCTAAAATACAGTAAGATTGTGAAATGGTGAACAGCTGTATAATAAGCTCAACCATGACTGTGCTCTGTCTTTCAGGCCTTGGACTGGATGCCAAATTTGGAAAGTCTCCTAAGAAGACGACATACTGAAGACTGGAACCCTGTGTGTGCCTGCGTTTGAACCCCTGAAACAAACATAGACATTTACTCTAAAACCTTTACCACACTAACTTCATCATTGGTGTACTTAAGAGATGACGTTTTAGCACTCAAAATATTGTTATGCTGATGTTTGGAACATTTAATTATGGGTTATATTTCCCCATCATTTAGCAAAATGGTATCCTTGGAAACAGAGGAACAGTGCTAATGTGTGTCTGTGCCTAATCGTAATCTGTCATGCTCATATGACAAAATCGAAAATATAAAGGTTGGATAAAGATCCAATTTAAAACTGTAGTCTATAAAATGTAGACACACCACAGTTGATTGTACTTCCTTGAAAGACTCCCTCCAGCGAGGCAACGACTGAATTTTGTAACTACCCCAATTCATACTTTTGACACATTTCTATAAATACCTCCTAGACATATGAGAAGTACAGGGAGTTCACACATGTGGTCTGACTTAATTGTAGTCTTAATTTAGGCTGTAAATTGTTAAATGTCTCATCGTCATTGCATTCCCCAGGAAGTGTGTGTGTATGTAATGCACAAACATCTGTATAGATGAAATATTTGTCAAAACATGGCTTTTTCATACCAGATGTCATATTTATATTCATGTCTCGTGTGTTGTTTGAAGTCAGCAAAACCAATGTTTAGAATGTTTACTTCTTTCTGACTATATATATATATATATATATATATATATATATATATATATATATCTGCATTATAATTACTATCTTTATTCCAGAATAAAATTGGAGTTTTGTAGATTAATTCTACTCTGCATCTTAATGGAAAGATCTGTTTGGAATCATAACACGTGTTTAAACTCAATCATGTTCCTAGAAGATTCCGTTGACCTGTTGTCATCGGGGAACTGTCTGCCAGAATCATCTTCTGAATCAAAACAACCACATGACATTAAACACACAGCCTGGGCGTGAATGTGAATGTGTTATTTCTGAACAGTTTCACTAATTCATTTTAATGACACGTTTTTGTATTATAAAAAGGAAGAGTTGTAGCTCTCAGTACCTTATCTTAATTAGTCAAGCTCTCTATGAAACAAACACAAGTCCTAAAAATGTATAAAATAAATAACACACATATAAAGACACTTCATATTTAATATTCTTGGTATTAGATGATTTGGTAATTGTATTTAATAGGTTCAACTTCCAATTAAATATTTGCTATTGTTTTTTTGTAATTGGTGTTTTTATAGACATTTGAGCAGTTTTTTGTTGCATTTCTGCGAGTTTGATTCTTGGTTCTGGAATCGATTCCTCACTGTTGTTTTCGACTCTCTTTAGATTCTTTCTTTTTTATTTTCTTTTTTTAGATTGAAGGAAACTAATCTCACCATGATGACTGCAGGAAAGGTCGTAGAATGTATCCTTCTCATAATATGAAGCTTTATTTGTAAAAAAAAAAAAAAAAAAAAAAAAAAGATAGGGTACGTAAATTGTAATTTTGTCTGCTCTGCCCGTGAAATTAGCCATAGCCCACAGTTCAGCAGGTACATGCGTTTATCGCTTGAATTAAACAAGACATGCAAGTTCACATTGTAATAAGATCAAGTTCACAAGACCCTCGATGACGTCATGATCCATTCTGCCGTTCTGAGCTCAAAATTGGCGAAATCGAGGAATCGGTTATTTTTGGAATCGACTCCCAGCCCTACATTTGAAGGCTTGTTGCAGTGGTAGTACTAAACTACAGAGCCCCGCAAATTATATGCGGACAAAAATATCTTGACCACGAACTAAGAATTCTCCACATCTTTAGACCAGGCACGTGCAGAGGGAGGGGGGTGAGCCTGAGCACCTGCCCCTTTGCCCTTTGGTGCCCAAAGTGCCCTTTTGTCAAAGCAAAATTTCCTCTAATTTTTTTTTTTTTTTTGTTATAACGTTTCCTTTTGTGAATGCCTGCTCATGCCCAATCTAAATATTAGTAAAATTTTGAATAATAATTTAGCCGTCAATAAGCTGACCAACGTGATGACCTTTGACCTGACGACGACGACCTCCTCATCCGAGCGGGATGATTCGTCACGCTGCAGCGCATTTTTTAATTGTCAGAGGATATTTTCAACACCGCGGAAGCTGGTAAGTGGTGTTTCATACTCAGCGAAGTGATTTTGATATTTATTTACTTATTATTATTTTACAAGAAAGACGTGATGTGAGAACATGCAGATATGTTGTTTATATTGCGGTGTGTAGCCTGTAATGTAGAGTAACGTTAGCGTGCTGTTTGAGGGAGAAACGTTTCACAGGCATCGAGGGCAGAGGCGTCATGCCCATTCAAAGATATCTGAGCCAAGTTGATTTTAAATGCAGCTTCCAAACGACAAATAAAAGCCAGAGCCAGAGACGTTCATACAACACTTCATGATGATAACCAATCAAGGGTTCTGTTGCGCGAATGCAATGGCCAATCGTATACGTGCAGAAGAGTCATCATGAAACGCCGTGTTTTTGTTCACTTGCTTGCTGACTGAATTATTTTGCGAATTCTTTCTTCAGAGAGAGAGAGAGTAAAAACTAAAAACAATCCTAATGTGCATAATGTAATATAAAGTGCTTCAGTGATTGTAATGGGAGTTTTTGAGAGTGCCTGAACTCTGGCTAGACTGAATGTAAATGTTATTTGATAATGTTCTTTACTCTCTGCAAAATGAAAGAGTTAAAATAAGTAACTTACAATATTGTTATTAAAATATACATTAAATGCAAATTCAGTCGTATTAAAAATATTTTATGGCATGATATGGCACTTAAGTAAAAAGTCGGGGTTTTATGTGTAGTTAATAGATTACACTACCTTTCCATTTATTGATCAAATAACAATCTATAAAGGTGCAAAACGCGTTTACTTACACGTTTGAGAATCGAGATATTTCCTGATATATTAAGCATGTTTGGAATTGTTTTGAATAAAAAGGAAAAATAAATAAAACATAAGCCTATATAAGTTATACAGTGCTTTCATAGCATGACTCAGTTGTTTATTGTTTTGTATCAATATTTAAGGTGGACTTATTGATTAGGTGCAAGAGTAGTAGTGATGGTTAAAATACTAGATTGATAATGAAATAGTAGATTGTGCCTTGTTCCTAGATGGACAGAGACTGGAAAGTAATAGATCTGATGAGGAAATGGAGATAGAGGAAGAAAAAGAGGCAAATGTAGACTTTTTTACTTTTAAACTTAAAATTGTCTCTTCTAATCTTTTTCTTTTTCAAAACTGCATCACAGCATTGGCTGCCGTATCAATACATAATCATCCATATCAATACGCAAATTGGCAAGGAATGCATCACAATATATTGCTGTATTGATATTTTGAACCGCGCTTTTTAAAGCCTTGTTCCATGTGCCCCTTTTATACTTTGAGCACCTGCCCCTCCAAAGGTCTCTGCACGGCACTGCTTTAGACATAAGCAAACGAATGAAGGTATTAGTAGTAACGTTATACGTGACCACGAATTAACTTAAACGAGGGAAAGGAGCACATTTTTTTTAACATCAGCGCAGTAGAAGATAATGTATTGGCCTGGCACTGTCATGCACTGACTTGAATGGATGAAGCAGAAGATGCCGCTGAATTAAGATGAAATGTAGGCTACTTGACGAGAATCGGCTCTCCAGCTTCTCATAATCGTGATCGCAATAGAGAACAGGCGCCGTTTGCTCAACAGGAACTCTGAGGAAAGGTTAATGTGCAATTCAAAGCAGAAAATGAAATTGGAGGGAAACAAACAAGGACGGATGTCAGGAAGGCAATCTGATTAAGAGAGGCAGCCAGCAGAGGAGAACTGCAGCACGGCAAAACTCAGCCCTGAGGCTGTCCTGGCTAACACGATGATGAAGAACTTTTTCCCTTCTTTCTACCTCTCCTTTAATCTTATGCTCATTTTTAAAATGAGCACTTTTAAGATATGTAAGCGGAATTTTAAGGTGGTTTTGTTAACACATGGAATGACTATGCAAATGCAGGATGATAGTGGTAAGGTAGAGTAAGGTTCAGAAATCTGTGACCCAAAACAATGTTACGTAGACTACATCCATCTATCTATCTATCTATCTATCTATCTATCTATCTATCTATCTATCTATCTATCTATCTATCTATCTATCTATCTATCTATCTATCTATCTATCTATCTATCTATCCTTGGAATCAGACTACAATTACTTTTTCTATTTATTACATATTATTCATACAATAGAAATAAATGATTAATCAATCCTCCTTTTCATCGTTTACATGTTCTGGTTAACACTGCTTAATAGTCACATGACATTATAGTAAGAGTTTAATTTAGATTTTTGCTATATTATTTGTTTTCATTTTACATTTTTATGATTGTTAGCTTTTCATGAAACTCGTGAACCCCCTGCAGTTATTTCACGAATTCAAGTTTGGGAAACCTTGACATAATGTAATGTTTAGTGTACTTCATTTTATTAATAACAAGAAATGTAATATATTTCCATTTTCTTTGCATTTGTATATCAATATGGTACGAGATTATCCTATTTAAATCAATGTGATAAACATATTAGCTCAAAAGTAATCTAAAGGTAGTCTGATTATATCGCCTGAAATGTGTAATGTAATGGTTACTAATTGGTTACTAACTACACTTGGTTTCTAACTACACTTGGAAATGAAAAACCCTTTAGAATGTGCGCGTGAGTCAAACGTGTCCGTGCACATTTTCAAATTAATGTTATATTATTAATATATTGACAGAAAACAGCGTTTCGACCTAGAGCGACCTTGTTTCTCGGTCACTTCAAGATCCAGCAAAGTCCAAAGATCTTTCTCGTCTGGGATCAGATATCTGAAATCACTCCAGATAACATTGTAGCGCGTGCGGACTCACAAACTGACCTTAGATCAGTTCAGCGATCAAATAGAACAAGCAAAGCTTCGAAGGGGTATCCACAGCGCCGCCTTTACAAAATACCTCCGTGTATAATTAAATTATCATTAATTCATCCCTTTTATTTGCAGTTTATTAACATTTAAATTATTACACTATAAATGAGTATTTATAAACTGAAATGAGAGAACAAAGTATGTCGAAGAATAAAATAAGGAAGCAGGCAAACTCTATAAACCCCCCGCGGACTGTGTCCTCTCCTCAGTGCTGGAACCGTCGACGGTTGGAACAGACCTGCTAGAGTTCTTTTTCTTTCTTCTGTACATTTTGGGAGAGTTTAATTCATCTCATCAATCACAATGCTGAGCACAGTCAGTCGGCAACTCAGAAGCCACCCTGCCGTAAGTGAACGATGATCTCGGGGCGATTTATATCCCGTGAAAGTCAAGAAGGCGTTGTAGAAACACTTCCGCTAGTCTGTTCTTCCGCTGAATAAACGTCATATTCCATCTCAAAATACGTATCGATTAAATTACACGAAATGTTAAACACGGTGATTCCCATGTCTGGAAAATTAATGGAAGTTATTAAAATAGTGGAATGGTTTATAGTGGTTTATGAAATGATCTGCCTTGAGTTATTTCATCGGCAAAAATTGCTCGTTTTAATGGCATCTCAAACTTATTTAGAAAGAATAAAGAATCCAGAATAAGTAACAAATAAAATGCTTTGAGAAGCGAACAAAATGTTCATATCGAGTTGCCACTAAACTAACATGTCTCGGTGTCGAAACGGTCACAACACAAAGTAACGTAAACGACACACTTTCCCCATGTATTGCGCTAACCACAAAAATAGGTGAATTTTAAATATAATTTAAATTAGGTGACATTAAACCGAGTTTAATTTCATGTGCGCACTTGCCATAGGGAGACCTCGTGTCACATGTCTGTCTGCAGCTCAAGGACGAGCGGGTTACACCGAGGACAAATACATTTTTACTTTTAAACAGCTGTAATAATCGCATTATTAATATTTCTTTGTCAGTAAGCCCCATATTTTAATTTCGCGGTCCACATCTTCTGAACATGTGAAGACTGTGTCCTGAAGATATTTGCAGGTGAAGTTTTGAAGGTTTGGGAAGTTTTAGGAAGAACTCTAATTTATTATATTTAAGTTATTTAAGGCTTTTGTGTTTAAGTAACATTTGTGAACATTATGTGCAACATAAATTAGGAACTCTACTTTATTATATTTGAGTTATTTAAGGCTTTTGTGTTTAAGTAACATTTGTGAACATTATATGCAACAGTAATGTCATTCATTACTGTGTAATCTAGAATTGTGGTTCTCAGCTGGGAGGTCTTTATTATGGTTTTGGACATTTTATTTGCTGATGTACAATATATCATGTTTTCGGTTGCCACTTGGAATACAATAAAATGTATTTTATAAAACCAAACCAGCCGTGAACCACCATAACTTGATGGTTTATTACATCACCTTCTACATTTGACTTGCTTTATAGTTTATTTAATTTTTTAATTTTTTACTTATTTTGTTCACCTCTCATCATAGTTGATCCCACTGTTTATTTTCATTGGTGGGGGATGCACCATGTCCATGACATATCTGGGTCGGCTGGCCTTGCGTAACCCAGATGTTTGGTAAGCACCTGTTCTATAGAAGATTAAAATGCATTAATCATCTGTCTTACAATAGATAAAACAGCCTTTTTTAATCGAGGAACGATTGTAATTGTGATTCATGAATATGATTTATGATTCTTCATATCTTTACCCAAAGTATTGGGAGAGAACAACAGTGTAGCTCAGATCTTCATGCCATCGTTGCATTAATTTTTTTTTTTTTTTATCATGCATCCCTCATTCATTTCTGCACTTCATCCACAGCTGGGACAAAAAGAACAACCCAGAGCCCTGGAATAAACTGGGGCCCAATGATCAGTACAAGGTATGATCCATGTGCATGATCATTTAAACCCTGCGTCCTGGAGGCATCTTGCTTCTAAGTTATTTATTTGTTCCATTTATTTGAAGGAATGTTTTTGGGTTCCATCCAAATTCTGTCAACAGCATTTGGATCTGACTTATCCTTGAGTTTGAAACAATTGCATTTACATTAAAAGTACTTTTAATGGAAGCGTAGTGAACAAGTCACTGAAGGGCTTTGTGTTTACACATTTTAAAGCACCAGAACATTAATGTGCCACAATAATAACATTCATAAGTAGGCATGAAAAAAACTGAGCTTTTCAATAATTACAGAATTCAGGAACATTTTTATTTTTTAAACTATGCAATAATAATTACTAATATTATTATTCATATTTACAATATTTTATGTAATAAAAAATATGGTCTGTGGCGACTGATAAAACCTTTGATTCACAACATTGTTAATGTAATGATAAAGCACTCTTCATAATGTTTAGCATCCAGCATGCAACAGCAAATGTGAGTTTGCTAACTAACTGACCAGTGTGTGGTGTTAGTCTAGCACTTAAACCCGTTATTGTTGTCGGAGCGCCTGAGGGAGAATCCTATTAAAAGATGTGACTGAAGGACCGTATCAGAACCTAATCTCGGATCCTAATGAGTTTAATTCATTAAGCGCTCCATAAGCTTATTTTATGTGTTCTGTTAGTTGGTACAAATTCAATCGTGCTCGTGTCTTGATGTGGAGTCGAGTTCATGTTCAATACTTAAACAGGCAGTGGAGTTAATGGATTTTGCTGAGTGCATGTTGTTAAACTGCTTATTTTGTATTCTCAGTTTTCTGTTCTTCTTTTTCAAGTTCTATGCAGTGAACATGGACTACAGCAAGCTGAAGAAGGACCGTCCTGACTTCTAAACAAATCCAGGCGGACCAAAGGTTTAAAGATGAACTAAAGAACAAGAAGACGTCCGCACACTTCTCCTCAACAGCCCTTGTTCCTAATTTATGCAAAGAGACTAAATTGCACTTGTTTTTGTTTTCCTGGATACCTTTTTAACATTATTGATGTCTCTTGTATTTTCTCTCAAGGGTCAAAAATGATTAGTAAAGGGTTTTCTCCCACATACAATGAATAACCAGTTCATGTCTCATGGTTATTTTGGTGTTTATGTGAATGCTTCTGAGACTAAGTCTTTGTTCACACTGCACACAAATCTGATTTAGTTTTCAAATCTGATCTTTTATCAGCATAAGAGAAATATTGATTGTGTGGTTTAAGCATTTTAATTGGTGTTATATTAAAAATATGAATATTTTACAGTTAATATTCATGCACACAATCATCCAGTGGCTTCGTTTGAAGGTTGTTTTACCTGTTGGGGAAGCACTGCTCTGTATGGTTGCTCTTGGAGTGATGTCGGTGTAAAGAAACCTGTCTTTCTTTCTATTCCCGGGAGTAATGAGGTGTTGTGGAGGAAGTTTCCTCTGCGTATGTCTATCATAACATCTAGGCATGTTACTAAACTCATGAGGCACATGCATCAGTTGTATGATGATGAAACCGATTTGGGTCAGATTTCAGACTGCTGCCTTCCTGGACAAAGTAAGCTTCATGACATTGTGTTTCACAGAATAATTTCAGTTATATTCTTAAGTAAATATTGGAGACCGTTGTTCAAACTCCCTGAAAGCATAAGACGTCCTTTAAAATAAATAGTCTCGATGCTGCTTCCCTGCATTAAAAACTTGGTAGCTGCTTTCCACAAATAGACAAATATAGTCAAAGTCTTCCATAAAACACCCCAGGAATGAAACAAGGAAAGCCTCGAGTGATGCTGCAGAAAAATCCCTCTGCTCACTACGCTTCTGGACTTGAATGATAGTCGTATTGTCAACCAATTTTCAGGGTAAGTTGCTAAAGGCAGATCGACTTATCGCTAAAAGTTGCTAAAAATGACATTGATGTCATTGTGTGATGACGTCATTGCATAACCATGACAAAACAGCGTTTTTACGTAGAATACAAAACAAGATTACTGAAAACTCAGCGGAATATATATATATATATATATATATATATATATATATATATATATATAAATGTTATATGTAACATAAATGTTTTAATGTTATTTGTTATAAACAAAATATTTTAATATTTTATTTGTAAAAGTAACTTTAAAAGTAAGGATTTTTTTTCAACATTGAATTATTGAACAGTTTCACATTTTCTTAATAACTAGTAAAACTGCACATTCTGAACAGCTTTTCTTTCTAGCAACGTAATGCACGTTTGATGTTTGTACTAGGCGTCTTTCTACAGGCTGATGTGCTGCTTCCTCTTTGTGTGTAATTTAGATGAAAATATGTGCCTTTATTTGAATTAAGTGACTAAAAGTTGCCTTTAAAAAAATCTAAATTTGTTGCTGTGCTTTTTGGAAGAAAAAAAAAAGTTGCTAAATCTAGCAACAAAATTGCTAAATTGGCAACTGTTAACACATAGACAGTAAAGTGTTAACACCATAGACTGTACGTATAAGATTAACACCATAGACAGTAAAACATTTTTCTTACTGATGTCGAAACTGGAAACCCTGCGGCTGCGCGGCACAGAGCCCTCTAGCGGACGGAAGAAGCGGACAACTGGTAACTGAATCTCAACACACCAGTCAGAATGAATAAAAAGGGTTACATGTGTTTATTAGCTTGGGATCGAAACGGAAAATGTTCAAGAAGAAGAGTGCATGTAAGAGGAAGTCTCTGATGAGGTCTGTGCAGTGTTATCTATGTTTTCCTAGAGGAAAAACCTCTAGTCAATGGCCTGTACTTGTGAGGATGTTTCCTTCGGTTGGTAGCCTGTTGTAAAGTGCATGAGGCATATAGGCTAAGCTATCACTTGCCAGAGCTTCAATTTATATCTGACATGACGGACGGATATGGACTGATCCAGAAAGCTATAGAAATGCTCATATTGAAAAATTATGACATTATGTTCATAGTGTCTTACCGAAAATTTGGGAAATATTTTTAACAATAATAAGATTTTGAAGGTTTACTGGTTCAAGGTTTACTGTCCTTAAATGTTGTTTCTAATTTTTTAATTCAGGAAAGTGTGTTATAGTACTATTTGGGGAAAATGTAAACGGTGTATACATTTAAAACCTATCAAACTAAAAGTATTTAGTTTCATAAGAAACCTAGTTGTGTTATTTTGGGATGTATCTTTACTTCACATTTGCTGACTGCCATTGAAGTCCAGGATCAATGGCATTATACAGTGAGGTGTTGGAGGAGTAGGGCCTATATATATATATATATATATATATATATAAGCCTTATAGGCCCACACCAGCCTGTTCTGAAATATTGTAATTTAGTTGAAGCCTTACATCTGACTTGCTTATACAGTTTGTTCTTATAACTCCAGTCCCCGGAATGGAACAAGCTGTTTTTAGCTGTTTCTTCTTCAGTAATACCATTTTCCCCCCTGTTCTTGATGATTTTGGTAAATGTCATTGGGTTGCGCACAGACAGGAGAAAGCGTTCGAGAAAAAAGATGAGCGGAAAAATGTTAAGGAGACCTTGGTGTGCCAGCAGCTTGAAAACTTCACCCGCCTTCGCAAAGGTTATTTCACACTTTCGCTGATAATGAAAGAATTGTTCCGATGGCTGTTGAGATGGGACATGGTTCTCACCTAGCGATTCCAAAGATGAGCTGAAAATAAGAAAAGTGTTGTGAGCCAAAATCATCACAATTAAAAGAACCAAAGACTTGAACTGCTTCAGTCTGTGCGCATTGAATTTATTCTATACACGAGTTTCACAATTTGAGTTGAATAAACTTCTTTAATCTATTGAGATGCACCTGTATCTTTGCTGAAATGCAATGGCAGTCCTTTGAATTCTGCTGCATTATGACTTTCCTCTGCTTTGTCCATCGTCTTCCTTGGGGTGCTCTTCGAAGACTTCAACTTTTTTTTTCTCCATGTGGCATCCATAAGTCTAAAATATAATCATGTACTGAGCACCACTTTCGCAAATTCTTTCTCAGAGTAATTTTCTTTTTCAGACTAAAGTTGAAGAAAAACAGTACCTGAAGTTTTAGGGACTAAACTCTTAAGTTCACGTAGGAGAACACATCTTTTATAGTTGCCAGGTCTTTAACTAAGCCAGTGCAAGAGAGGTGATTCAATAGGCCATTGATTTCTTTTCTTTCTCCATCAGAGCGTGATCCATCTTCCGCTGCTTTGGATGGTAAAAGATTTGGCCAATCTTCAGCAGGCTGACATTGACTTGAGAGGCTGCCTCTGCAATCCGTCCTGGATTCTTTGGGGACTGACGGTACAGTGTGTACAGGTTTGAAATAAATATCTCAAAAGTCATTGCAACCTGTGACTGACTTTAGCACATCGTTTACTGACAACTCAAGCCTGTGTGCAAGGCAGTGGATTACTCTCCAGTAAAGTATAGTCTTTTTTCAGCCTTGTGATAAGACCAAACTCTCTTCCGGTCATCACAGATGCCCCATCAGGTGTTATGCAAATCAGATGACGCTTGAGATATCCATCATCCAGATCAACCCCTGCCGGACCCAATCATGCAAAAAGTTTGACAGGCGCAGAGCGAGATTATGTTAGAAGTTTTGACAAACTTGGAGAAACTGGTCAGGTGCTCATTAGGAGGATCTTTGTCAAGTAAAGGGTTTAATTATACTTGCATCCCAAAATCAGAATAAACAATGATTTCAACTGTATTTTTGTATGTGTGAGAGAAAAACCAATGAAGGAATTCTGCAAAGGTATATACTGTAAATCACTGAAGCCTAGTTCCATGCTATTCCTGTATCTGTTTCCTGCAGAGACCTGATTGGTTATAGTTGAGTGACAGCAGTGCTGTATTCAGTAGCGATGACTTTAAAACAGACTTACGTTTGGTGGATCAGGCTGTCCGTCGCCCCAGGGGTCAGTCTCACAAATCAGTCATCCTGATCTCTGACCTTCCCGTGGACGTGGGCCTTTGTGTCAGATTGAACTGCAGGTAGAATATAATGAGTGTGTGTGGGGAGAAAGTGTCGGTGTGCTGAAGAAGATCTACTGCAGGTCAGACGAGGGATCAGCGTAGTCGGAAACAGAAACCGTCTCACACACTGAGAGAGAATTATTAGCTCTCTGCCAAAACTTCTCTTAAATGTTTTTTCATGGTGCCACACACTGAACTCATCACAAGTGTTGTCTGCAGTTCTCGAAATCTGGAAATAGATGACATTTAGATGAACCAAACTAGCAGGTGCGTACAGTACAAGTGCTCCCTTACTGTTAATTAAATGGGAAATAAGTCATTCAGTTCGCAAATAGAAGGGTTTGTGATCCCCGTTTGTGCAGATCATTTCTTTTTTAATCAGAAAAAGTAATTTTTTTTTTGTAGAAGTACTTTTATGAAGTCTGATGTGATTAGTTGTGTATTTGTTCATGGAGGTTTGTTGGAAAGACGAGTGCTGATACTTTTTAAGCAAGTCATTTTTGCCTTGCAGATGGTAAAGAATCAGGTGAAAAAATATCTTAGTCTAATCTTGCTCTGAAGAAGGAGCCATAGACCAGAATATCCCAGAAATTTGGACATAAACACTTTTGACTTGGACCAGTAAGCACCCACCAAGCAACCATCCAGAATACCTTCGCAATCACCCAAAACAATATCGCACAGGTAAGCATCCTTCACATTTTCTTCAGAGGGTATAAAAATCAAATCATTTTTTACTGCTCAGACAGTAATATCATTAAATGTTTTGAAGAAAATGGACACAATTTACCCACAGATACTGGCAAACATATTTAGAGGACCTAAGTGAAAAACGAAGGCTTTACCTCATACCTTAAATCCTATTTTTATAAACTAGAAATGTCAGCATTAGCATTCATTTAACAAATTAATGTATTTATATTCAATACTTTCAAATTGTGTTTTCAGAAGAAGCCTACAGTTATTTTAAAAAATCTGGTAGATCACATTACAAGGCTTAATAGTCTTTGTATCCACCAAATGCTCTCGAGCTTGCGAGGCGCAGTTCATTAAGCAAACATCGACATCAACTATGTTTACTACCCATAATTAGTTATGAAACAACGTTATTATCTCTTATCCATCCTATAGTCTCATAGATGTGCATTTAATTAAGGCCTACTCGTGCTGGATGGGTACAGTGTTCAGCTATATTTATTCCTCACAGCACTGGAAAACATTTAGGTTTAGATAAATATAAATTGTTTATGTGAACAATAACAAACCCGAATGATTAAAAAAGTAATTTAATTCACACAATTTATTTTTAGGTAAGGGATTTTAAAACAGCTGTTCCTTAAAGAGACATTTAATTGGGTTTTTTCATTTTAACACAAGAGCATCTTGGGGCGAGTTCCTCTACAAAATGTTCCGATGATTGGCACTATATTTATAATTAACAAGAACCAAACAGATGTATTTGTATAGTCACCAAATCAGGGCTTTAGTAGAAAACGACTGCATGAAATATCAGGGAATTTAAAAATTGTGATTTCAGGACCTTGATGGAAATGAATCAGCGTCATTTTAGGACTTTCAGAAGTACATTTTATATACAGGTGTATATGTACGTCATACACTAAAAACAATATCAGTTTTTAACAATTAGAAAATCAGCCACATGCTGGTTAGAAGATGTGTATTTTTCCCCTATTGTGGTTTAGGTCACTGGGAGTCACTGAATGTAATTTTTTTGACATGACCTCTCTTGACCTAACCTGCTGTCCAGTATCTTTTGATTGCTAAGGCCGATCATGTCCCCTGTCTGACACATGCTCAGTCGTGCTGACAGGTGGAGTAGATTGTCGTCTGGGAATGGCTCTGTTTTGATTGGATTATGAGCTGAGTGTGCTTGTGACTGATTGGATTAAAGTGAGCACTTAAAGTTGATTGGGTTACAGTGATGGATGGCCTCGAATGTTGACAGCACCTATCTCTGCTTCAGACACACAGTATTCTGCCTGTGGATGTCTAGATCATGTTTAAAAAAAAAAAAAAAAAGTATATATATATATTATAATTCAGATATCTTAGAAAATGGTGTGATGTGATATTTTGAGGGACACTACTTTCTAGCTGGACGTAGGCAACAGTATTTCATGGAAATGAGATCCTCTTTGTCCCCCTCCCTGCATCTCTTCCACACACTCCTACAAAGGTCAGCCGTGTCGTTGCAGTTGAGAGCAGTATTGGGTGCTGCGTGATCTCAGGATCAAATCCATATTAATAGCTGTGAGGTGGTGCAGTACATTAGCCTGCAGACATTAGCCTGAGAAAGATATCAGAGTTCAGTGTGTGTGTGTGTGTGTGTGTGTGTGTGTGTGTGTGTGTGTGAAGGCAGTCTGAGTTTTCCTAGAGATCGAACAGTGTTGTTTTTGTTTAAACAGAGTTATTCATGTTTTTAAGTGTCTGATCACTGATATGCAGGACCGTTTTTTATTTTACTGTTTTTGTTTGACTCATTGATAACTAAATAATGATTAAACTGTGATGAAAAGCATTTTGAATATTTTATTAATAACCATTATTGTTTATATGATGCTGCATATTTCTGAATGCAGTCTTGTGTAAGCGTTAATGTTATAAAATAAAAATCCCCAAAATGTAGGGAAACAACATATTTAATTGATCAGTCAGGACTGCTGTTTCCTTTTGAACGCAGTGTTTTAATGTTAGTGGTGGCATGTTATTCTTTAGAAACGTACTGGGATAATATAATTTAAAGACCCACCAGAAGTTTATTGGAGCTAATATTTAAGAATCAATAACTTCTGGAGGGTTGCTTAATAATATTAACCTGGTATTTCTGTTAATTAGCTTTTAAGAAAGGTGGTGCTCCCTGTATCCCACCGAATTTTACTACTACAGGATAGAAAACATCACAAAGCAGAACTCTCATCTCAATTTTCCCTGATAGCTTTCACCATCAGACAGACCCCAGTGAGCTCACACGTGGCTTGTCATCAGGTTCAGAAGATATGCATCAAACTTCGCCCAAGATTGGGCAAGAATTCAACATCTGCAGGTAAGATTTCAACATGAACTCAAACATTTCTAATTAACCTCTCCAAATGATCCGAGCTACCGTATCTGCATTCATTTTACTGCTCAATTCTCTTTCCTTTTGTCTCTTTTTATTTCTCCTAAGGGATTTTAGTAGTAATGTCTGGGACACAACTGATGCTTATTTTATAGCCCCAGTAAGTCTCTGGAGCTATGAAAGAGCAAACTCTGAACAATAAAAATCTACTCTGGGCTAATAACGTTGATTACTGAAAAAATATGCTGTTCAATGATTCATGAAGGCGCAGGCGAGCAACAAACTAATTCAGTTTAAAATTGAACTTGAATTAAAAAAACGGAATAAACTTATTAAAATATTTGGGCATGAATGCACAAACAAATTTATTAAGCAATTTGGGTGAATAGCCCTGTGCAGTAAGATGCATGTGTGAGTGAGACACTTGAAAACACTTCCCTGCAGATGTCCGGACAGACTGACAAGTTAAACAGGGTTACATTTCTCTGTGCTTCGTAAGTCTGCTCCCAGATTAAAATTGAACTCATTGTGTGGTTAAAAAAAGGTGTAATAATCTACACCATCATCTTTCCAACTAACTTGGCATCTGTGCTGTTGTTGTTGGTTGAAACCCCTCCATCTTTTTCTTCTTCTTCTTCAGAAACAGAAGCAGGAAAAAGCAGGTCAAAATTTAAATAGCTCAAAATAGAACATCTGGCTGGGGCTCTGTCGCTCAGCTGTGTGTAATGAAATATGGAAATGGGGGGTGGGGGGTACTCTTCAAAGAGCGCTCGAGCCCCTCCGCGGCACACAGCCCCGTCATGGGCTCGTGGCAGCCCCACCTCCCTGTCCGTGCTGCGGCGTGCCGAGCGTCCAGGTGCCTCTGTGCTGGCACCGCTAGATCGTTAGTGTCTCCAGGCTGGCAGAGCCGGCAGCTGGCATCATTAAACTTCAAACCCAGCGCCACAGTTCTGGGGAACCGCCGTGCCAGACCCGGACCGCCCGTTCGGCAAGTGCTGCCAGCCACTGATTAGCGTCATGCTATAGCAGTCCCATCCCACCAGCATTCACCTGAAACAAACTCACACAGCTCAGCTGATATTGATATGGAAGAGTATTTGTGATGATCAGATGCCCTGATCGTGTTTCATATATTTAGTGACCATGATAGTTACTGTTTGACTCACTCACTGTTCAGTATTAGAGGGATAGTTCAACCCAAAAGTTTAATCTCTGTCATCAATTACTTGGGAAATATAAGAAGATATTTTGAAAAATTTCTCGGTGTTCTTTGTCAATACAGTGAAAACCAATGATCGACAAAACTATTTGGTTACCAACATTCTTCAAAATATCTTATTTTGCGTCCTGCAGAAGAAGTCATTCAGGTGTGGAAAGACATGAGGTTTAGTAGTTGTTGTTAACAGGATTTTCATTTTTGAGTTAATCATCCCTTTAAAATAATAATTCACCCCAAAATTAACGTTTTGTTTTATTTGTATTTCTTTTTTTACCTTTGATTCCAAATGTGTGACTTCTGTGGAGAAATTTTGAATCATGTAGAGAAAAAAAAAACGTTTATACAACTTGTGCACTACATTTCAAGTCTTCTGATACAATATTGATAATATTCCCTAAAGGTGTTATCCATTATAAATGGATCAAATCAGTGACTTAACGAACAAAAGACTGACTTGTTCTTGAGTCAAGAACCGTTTCTGTCAGACGCGTCCAATTCGAGAACCGAGGAGCTGATAATAACTGCGCATGTGTGATTCAGTGTGAAGCAGAATGACACACAGATCGTCTGAACCAAACTGATTCTTCTGGTGATTGATTCTTAACTGATTCTGTGCTAGTGTTATGGGCGTGGGTAAACCGAAGACTTGAATCAAGTGCTATCATCACCAGTGACGTCATTACGTCGAGCGCAAAAGAACCGGTGAACCGTTTTCTTCAACCGGTTTATTGAATCGAACTGTCCGGAAGAACTACTGGTGATATGAAAACCGATGCAACCGGTTCTTGACTCGTGATCAAGTCAATCTTTCGTTCATTATCTAGTTCGGTGTTCATCATCAGTTCTCTCTTCACAGCAGTTCAGTCAGTGTACTGTTTGAGTACATGAATTACTCCGGGATTAGGTTAGTTTAAACTCAGAGAGAGTGTCAACCACATTAAAAAAGTTAACAGTTTAAGGCATTTGTGGATTAATGCGTATTTGAGACGCGAACCGTTTCAAATGATTCAGTTCGATTTTGTGAACTGGTTCAAAAAGATCCGTTTACATCGAATGATTCGTTCACGAACCGAATATGACAAACTGCTTTGTTTTGAACTCTCTCTCACAACAGATAAGGAAAGGAAGACAATGCTGAATAAAGTCTTAGTTTTTGCTATTTTTGGACCAAAATGTATTTTCGATGCTTCAAAATATTCTAACTGACCCTCTGATGCCAAATGGACTACTTTGATGATGTTTTTCTTACCTTTCTGGACATGGACAGTAGACCGTACACACAGCTTCAATGGAGGGACTGAGAGCTCTCGGACTAAATCTAAAATATCTTAAACTGTGTTCTGAAGATAAATGGAGGTCTCACGGGTTTGGAACGACATGAGGGTGAGTTATTAATGACATCATTTTGATTTTTGGGTGAACTATCCCTTTAACACAAGAACCTAAATTCAGACCAGTTTTATAAACTCGATTCGCCAATTCTGTGAAAAGATTAGACTCAAAAAGTTCTGTTCAATAATTGGAAATAGATATTTTTCCACTCATGGATACCAAGATGTTTTGTAGTCCTATCCAACGACAAATTGTAATGTAACATATAAGACATTTTATGATACTTTTAAGAGTTCAAATAGTACACGATTTTGTATTTACTGCGCTGCATTACCATTGTTTTCTATGGATACATGCGGTAGACGGATGTGTTGAAAGATGTTCTGCTTTTAAAAGACCTTACTTTTTCAGTAAACTACTCTGCTTCTTGCATTTTTAAATGCAAAAACACATTCTGTGCGAATGGCTTCATAAGGTTTTTTATTTTGTCACATTCATCATACAGCGACCAGTGTATTCTCCAAAAATGCACATTTTATGTTCCACAGACGAAATAAAGTCATACAAGTGTGGAACGACGTGAGGGTGAGTACATGATGACTGAATTATACGTTTTTGGTTGAATTTATCTTTCCTTGATTGACCTTTGTGCTTTTCCACATCCCTGTACTCTCTGTATGCTGGCTGGCACGTTGACTTCATAGTTATTCCCTGAGCATGTAATTAAGTCGTGAATGATAACGGTTCAATTATTTGCCCAAACGTGTCTCTATGGATTCATTACACACTCACTGATGATGGAGAGTCCCCTGACTCATTCCA
Organism: Carassius auratus; assembly: GCF_003368295.1. Lineage (NCBI taxonomy): Eukaryota > Metazoa > Chordata > Actinopteri > Cypriniformes > Cyprinidae > Carassius > Carassius auratus. The sequence goes on along the minus strand of NC_039245.1, from coordinate 4,614,226 downwards.
CAGAGAGGAAAGAAGGAAAAAGAGATGACCGTCTTGATAACATGTCTTTGCAGGCTTTGTTATTATGGCATAATATGCTTTTTCAAAATAAGATAGGTGTGAGATTTGTCGTGTTTGAATGGTGTGTCAATAGAATGACTGAACTGTTGATATTTAAAAGCAAAGGTTGAGGAAAACTCAATTTCGATAGTTTATATATATATACATAAAGAAAAATGTTTAATGAAAAAACTATAATAAAATAAATCAATACTTAGTTGGTTGAAAACAAAGAAAATCTGAAAATCCATTTAATCAGTCTAGATTTTAGAGAATACATTTTGCCGTGTGGTACGTGAAAGCCTGGTCTCCAACTGTTTCTCTGGACGCCTGGGAAGAAGTCTGGGGCTGACCTCCCATCATGCCTTGCAATGTCTCTGAATGTTGTCATGGTGATATGGCCCTACTGCCGGGGCCAGTGGTCATTCTGAGTCTCGCAGGCTGTCATTTTGCTCTGTGGGAGACGTCAAACTAGCTAAATCAGTCCATGCTCATGAATTGTGAGTCCATTTTATGCAAAATGGCTGACTATCTGGTTTTATAATAAAGGGGATGAGGGTATTCTGCTTTTGGCTGCAAACCCAGAGAGCTTATAAAGAAAGTGTCTTCTGTTGCAGCCAGGGCTGCAGTATGTCTATTTTATGGGATGGGTGAGGATTGCTTAATGCACCATTGAGGATCCGGCGGGAGCCATGTTGACGGACACAAGGCGAAACGATGCAGTTTTGTAGCTGTTGCAGAAGATAGCTCCTTAGTCGTAACTTATTGGTAACGTGTGCAAAAAAATAAAAAAATAAAACTGGAATTGGACTGAGATACTTCCTGACAGGAAGTGAGACAGATGTAGGTCTCATGGACCCTTTAGAGTTGTCTAGTTATTTATTTATTTATTTTCGTGTTTATTAAGGGCTTTATATTGCCTCCTGTGTCGGCGCTCGTTTTCTCCCCACAGAGGCAGCAGTAATTGATGTTCATTTGGCAGCTGTTGAACGCACTCCCTCACACCTGGTATTAGTCGACATGAATGTGATCGGTTTAAAATTAACATACTGTACTGTTTGCAGTAAGTTCAACAAATTACCATTAGGTCCTCTAGGACAGATCTATTCTCATGGATAAGAGTCAGTCACTGGAACTGTGACCAGTCACCCACAGGATGAGCAATACAATTTTATATACTAAAACACAAGAAAAAAGCAAAAACACATTCTTAAATTTAAGGTTTTTTTTATGGTTCCATTGGAATTTTGCTCATAGGTTAACATTTATAGCTTATTAAAGGTTTTTGGAGTATCTATTTAGGTATCAACACTGTCTCAGATGTTTCACATTCCAAGATATTGAGAGTACGGCATGTGTGATAGTAATCCTTTATCCATGATTTCTATTGACTGTGGGGTTTTATCGTTTCCATTTAAAGACTGTTTAATTTAAAAGATTTCACTTCCTTATGCTATTTGTGACTACAAATCAATTTAATGTTTCTTAATTGGTCATGTGAGGATCTCTGTTGTCATTCATTTGGTTTTGACCCTCTCTGTAAGCAGTTAACCTTTGCTACTGTGAATAGTCCAGATGAGCAGACCAGAATGGACCAAAGGGACAGACCACAGGGAGGAGTGGTGAGAATACATCAGAAGCTCTGGACTCCACCTGTCACCATGGAGACAGCAGAGAGGGAGGGTGTTAGTTGCAGGACATGTAGAAGACAGGTGAACCCACCCCACCAGCTGCCTTGACATCAAACACCTGTGCTGAAGCTGTGGACAAACTTTCTTTTTCTCTTTCTGAAGCTTCATCAGTCCTTCATGTCTGTAGTGTTTGTGCTTAATTAGTTTCTGATCACACTCACTCTCTCTCTCTCTCACACACACACACACACACACACTTTGTTTTTGTGAAAAGTGGGGACACCCGTAATGGTTTTTATACTGTACAAACTGTATATTCTATAGCCCTACACCAACCCTAAACCTAACCCTAACCCTCACAGGAAACTTTGTGCATTTTTACTTTCTCAAAAAAAAAAAAAACTAATTTTGCATGATTTATAAGCATTTATAATTTATAAGCATTTTGTTATGTCCTCATAAGTCACCCTGTCCTTGTAATACCTGTGTCATACCCATGTCATTATACGAAGTTGTGTTATGATATGTCACAAAAACATGCCCCCCCCCCCCCCCCCCCACACACACACAGGATTGTTTTTTTCCCCATTTGATTACATTTAATAATAACATCCATAGAGGGCGCTATTACACTGAGTGGGGAGTCTTTAAAGCCTCCAGTGGGACAGTGAGACGTGTGGCTACTTCCAGCATCTTGCAAGTTTGTAGGGTGTAATGCATTATTATTCTTGACTTATCCTCATAGGAATCAATGCACAAGGCCTTTAATATTTTTATTCACTACCACCCCATCAGTCCCCTTGCTAGAACCAGTCCTGGACTCGCGATTGCCGCTAAGACAGAAAAAGAGAGGGATAGAGAGAGGCAGATGGAGAGAAAGCCCACATTACTGATTCCAGTGCACAGGCCTTTTCCATTTAGTTGCAAATTGATACAAGGACTGGAAGAGAGAGAGAGAAAAAAAAAAACAGGCAATCACCCGTGCCTGATTAGTCTTTGTGTTGCCAATTATCCATTACAATCTTGTTTCTGTGTTGCAAACAGTCATCATCGGCTTGACTGCTTCATTTTCTTGTAGATATATGGTCTGTATTGTGACTCAACTGTGTTTTTGGATGAGAGTATTAGAGATAATAAGTCTAATTATTGGCACTTCTTGGCATCACGCTGTGCAATTTTCACATTTATTAATTTGTTCATTCTCATTAGCTCCTAATTAGTTCCTGAGAATATTAAGAAAGTCCTAAAGATTCTCAGGTCATGTTGAATTATTTTTCATGTTATTTGCACAGGTTAAAGGAATAGTTCACCCAAAAATGTAACTTTGCTAAACATTAACTCATCCTCAGGCCATCCAAAATGTAGATGAGTTTGTTTCTTGATTGGAACAGATTTGGAGAAGTTTAGCATTGCATCACTTGCTCACCAAAGGATACACACATCTTCAGTCCATCAATAAGTGAAAAGCTGCATGTTTGTAATGAACAAATCCTTTGTTTGATGTTTTAACAACATTAGTCCTCTATTTATAATTTACTCTGATAAAAGGGAGCAAGCCAAAGAAAGAGAGAGAGAGTCCTATATTCTCCATTGGAAAACATGGCTCATCACATAAATCAGAACAGACAGAACAGGAATCCATGGTGGAGCAGAAGACAACCAGGGCAGAGCAAAAGACCAGCAGGGTAGAGCAGGTGGAGCTGAAGACCACCACAGCAGAGCAGATAGGACCGAAGATCCCCACGGTTGAGCAGAAGACCACCAGTGTGGAGTTGATGGAGCTGAGGACCACTTAGCTAGCTAAGGCTGTGCAAACATCCACCATATTGGAGCGGATCAGTCAGGACTGGAATAGAAAGCACAGAGAGGTTAACAACAGCCTCTGTGGCCATAATAGGCTCATGTGTGCTCTGGACTGGATTCATGGACTGGAGCGGGCTCTGGAGCAGACTCATGAATTGGAGCAGGCTCATGGACTAGAGTGGCCTGTGGAGCGGACCCATGAACTGGAGTGGCTTCTGGAGTGGGCTCATGGACTGAAGCTCAAGCTCTGGAGCAGAATCATGGACTGGAGTGATCTCTGGAGTGGACCCATGGACTGGAGCAAGCTCTAGAGCGGACTCATGGACTGGAGTGGCTTCTGGAGTGGGCTCATGGACTGAAGCTCAAGCTCTGGAGCAGAATCATGGACTGGAGTGATCTCTGGAGTGGACCCATGGACTGGGGCAAGCTCTAGAGCGGACTCATGGACTGGAGCAGACTCATGGACTGGATTGACCTCTGAAGCAGACTTATGGACTGTAGCAATCTCTAAAGTGGAATCATGGACTGGAACTGGCTCATAGACTGAAGTGGCCTCTGGAGGAGACTCATGGACTGGAGCAAGCTCCGGAGCAGACTCATGGACTGGGGCAGGCTCATGGACTGGAATGAATTCTGGAGTGGACTCGTGGACTGGAGCAGACTCATGGACTTGAGCAAGCTCTGGAGTGGACTCATGGACTGAAGCAGGCCAATGGACTGGAGTGATCTATGGAGTGGACCCATGGACTGGAGAAAGCTCTGGAGCGGAGTAATGGACTGGAGCAGACTCATGGACTGGAGTGACCTCTGAAGCAGACTTATGGACTGGAGTGACCTCTGAAGCAGACTTATGGACTGGAGCAATCTCTAAAGTGGAATCACGGACTGGAATGGGCTCATAGACTGAAGTGGCCTCTGGAGGAGACCCATGGACTGGAGCAAGCTCTGGAGCTGACTCATAGACTGGGGCAGGCTCATGGACTGGAATGAACTTTGGAGTGGACTCATGGACTGAAGCAGGCTCTGGAGCAGATTCATGAACTGGAGTGGCCTCTGGAGTGGACTAGTGGACTGGAGCATGCTCTGGAGTGGACTCAAGAACTGAAGCAGGCTCTGGAGTGGGTTCATGGTCTAGAGTGGCCTCTGGAATGGACTTGTGGACTGGAGCAAGCTCTGGAGCGGACTCATAGACTGGAGCAGACTCATGGACTGGATTGACCTCTGAAGCAGACTTATGGACTGTAGCAATCTCTAAAGTGGAATCATGGACTGGAACTGGCTCATAGACTGAAGTGGCCTCTGGAGGAGACTCATGGACTGGAGCAAGCTCCGGAGCAGACTCATGGATTGGGGCAGGCTCATGGACTGGAATGAATTCTGGAGTGGACTCGTGGACTGGAGCAGACTCATGGACTTGAGCAAGCTCTGGAGTGGACTCATGGACTGAAGCAGGCCAATGGACTGGAGTGATCTATGGAGTGGACCCATGGACTGGAGAAAGCTCTGGAGCGGAGTCATTGGCCTGGAGCAGACTCATGGACTGGAGTGACCTCTGAAGCAGACTTATGGACTGGAGTGACCTCTGAAGCAGACTTATGGACTGGAGCAATCTCTAAAGTGGAATCACGGACTGGAATGGGCTCATAGACTGAAGTGGCCTCTGGAGGAGACCCATGGACTGGAGCAAGCTCTGGAGCAGACTCATAGACTGGGGCAGGCTCATGGACTGGAATGAACTTTGGAGTGGACTCATGGACTGAAGCAGGCTCTGGAGCAGATTCATGAACTGGAGTGGCCTCTGGAGTGGACTAGTGGACTGGAGCATGCTCTGGAGTGGACTCAAGAACTGAAGCAGGCTCTGGAGTGGGTTCATGGTCTAGAGTGGCCTCTGAAATGGACTTGTGGACTGGAGCAAGCTCTGGAGCGGACTCATAGACTGGAGCAGACTCATGGACTGGATTGACCTCTGAAGCAGACTTATGGACTGTAGCAATCTCTAAAGTGGAATCATGGACTGGAACTGGCTCATAGACTGAAGTGGCCTCTGGAGGAGACTCATGGACTGGAGCAAGCTCCGGAGCAGACTCATGGATTGGGGCAGGCTCATGGACTGGAATGAATTCTGGAGTGGACTCGTGGACTGGAGCAGACTCATGGACTTGAGCAAGCTCTGGAGTGGACTCATGGACTGAAGCAGGCCAATGGACTGGAGTGATCTATGGAGTGGACCCATGGACTGGAGAAAGCTCTGGAGCGGAGTCATTGGCCTGGAGCAGACTCATGGACTGGAGTGACCTCTGAAGCAGACTTATGGACTGGAGAGACCTCTGAAGCAGACTTATGGACTGGAGCAATCTCTAAAGTGGAATCACGGACTGGAATGGGCTCATAGACTGAAGTGGCCTCTGGAGGAGACCCATGGACTGGAGCAAGCTCTGGAGCAGACTCATAGACTGGGGCAGGCTCTTGGACTAGAATGAACTTTGGAGTGGACTCATGGACTGAAGCAGGCTCTGGAGCAGATTCAAGAACTGGAGTGGCCTCTAGAGTGGACTAGTGGACTGGAGCATGCTCTGGAGTGGACTCAAGAACTGAAGCAGGCTCTGGAGTGGGTTCATGGTCTAGAGTGGCCTCTGGAATGGACTTGTGGACTGGAGCAAGCTCTGGAGCGGACTCATAGACTGGAGCAGCCTCATGGACTGGAGTGGCCTCTGGAGCAGACTCGTGAACTGACATTAACAGCTAATGAGCTTCATGCTCAACATTCAAATACTTGGCTAGAGCTTGTTGTAGCAGTTGCAGCATGCTTCAGAAACCCCCCACCTTCCCCAGCTCCACCTGTATAGATCTGCTATGGGATTATGTAATGTATGCTATGAATCGGGGTTATTTCATGTTATATATGCAGCAGCAGTATTTCCTTCATGCTCACAGCAGTGTGTCTGTGGATGTATTGGCAGTATCAAGTCTCGGTACTTGCTCTGCCACAGCATCAGCATAGCAGATCTATTCTACAAAGACCAAACATTAACATTGTCATTTATATTACCATGCTAATACACTCAAGAGGGTTGTCATGACAGAACAAATTTAAGAGAGTAATATTCTGTATGTATAATAAGCTGTTATTATAAAAATGTTTGTATTTAAAAATTACATTTACTTGATCTGATTTTCAATGCATTTAACAAATAAAACATATTTCTTATTTCAAAAAATTGCTTCTATGTACTTGTACTTTTATTTCTTATCATTGGTGTGCAGAAAGATAGTCATGGTGAGATGCGAGAAATAATTCATTCAGGCCTGAAACTTAAGAACTCCAGCCGGATATAATGAGATGTCACTGTTCATATTTGTGTTTAAGAGACAATTCCGTGAAACCTTAGTATTTGAAGCAGGCAAGTCATTAGGCGCGAGTTTTGAGGCAGTAATAACAAGCCTTTTAAAAGCTCCCCAGATCATGTCACATAAATACATTGTAATTCTGTTCTCTCTTTCTTATTTTTCTGTCACCAGGGTGAAGATATGTGTTAAGATAAATATTAGATAGTCTTGGAAAATATCCACACGTTTGTAGTGGAATAACAGGCATCACTGTGTTTATACATAAAATTTACCAAGACATCTGAGTCCAGGTGCACGCTGGGTAGGCGCCAGGCGAATGCAGGGTTTGAGTGTTTGCCTTTACATGTCTTTCTCTTCCTTGGCTATGCAAAATATCATGTGTTCCTTGGGTAAAGTGATAAAATAGTGTTAATGATGGATGTATGAGAGATCCCATCACTTATAAAGATTGTGACAGCTCAGAATACACACAAATCCCCGAAACTTTCAATAGAAGTGAACATTACACTTTCCACGCTATTTAATGGTGCCAGTCATTGTTTTGCGACATTTGGAAATATGGTCAGGTAGATGGATTTCTTCCCAAGTGTGTAAAGCACAAAAATGGAATGAATACAAAAATGTTTTAGGCTGTTGTATTATTTGAGATAAAGCCTTTTTATGCTAGCAGATAGGTGAAGAAAGTGTTGTATTTGGAAAAAAAATATTGTTGGGGGAAAATTTTTCATTTTCCACATTGACAACTTGTAACGGTATGGGAGAAACCTGTAAGAACAGGCACTAAACTCACAATCAGAGCCTGGAAATGGCCCTGGCCCACTAACCGAGGCGATTACCATGGACCCTCCGGATTTCCACTCCGGGTTTGTAGTGAAACTATGTGGTATGAATATCAATAGCCTTTCCATGCTATTTCAAGCTTAGTGGCTAGCAGGAATCCCACATCATTCATCTCAAGCACAGGGTCGAACGAGGCAAGATTCCCTTTTAACATTGGGGGAAAACAAGATTTAGGATCTTATTTTAAAATCATACAGTTCCCTGAGCTCTTTGATGAATACAATGACGAAAAAGACCAGCTCGGTCCAGTGTGAATTTCCAGTTTTTTAATGATGGTTAGTGTTGGTTTGCATGAGGTTCACCAATGTTGCTTTACCATTTACAGTTATTCATTTTTCACACACTTTTATCCAAAGTGACTACATCACAAGCAATTTGTCTCATATGAGTCAACAATATTCACAGTAAACAGCCAGGTTTAATGTATAAGAGCGAAGGTAAAATGCAAAAAAAAAAAAAAAATTAATAATAATCATAATTACAGATTATTATATAAAATGCATTTTTATATTCTATGTAATTTATTTTGTATGAATATTACATAATAATTAACATATATTTATACTTAAAGCTGTTTAAGTTCATATATTTTAATTCAATTTTATTTGTATTTCTTTTCTATCTTGTATGGTGTATTTATTTAATGTCAAGTCTTTTGTAGATTTTAAGGAATATTGTACATACATTGCATATCTCCTTAGTCAAACGCACCTTATCCAGGTCATAAGCTCATTATTAGAGACTCCAAGACCTGAAAAGGCTGTGTCAGAGAAAGGAGACATGCATCTTCTGCAGTGTTGGAGTGCCTCCAGGACCAGGATTGGGAACCTCTGCCTTAAACAAAGGGCTTTATCTTGCTTGTCTAGTTGGTTTAGTAAAAAAGCAAGGGGGAAATAAGTGGTTCCCCTCCTGTCAGGAAGTCATCCCTAAAATTAATCTAGGGTTTTATCCTCACGTTCCCCAATAGGAACTTGGCGCATCTGGTGCAATAGTCTTGACAAATGTTCAAATTCTCCCATATCCAGGTTTTATACAAGTTTAATTCCATTTCCAGATATTGCCTTCATTTGTCTTCCACATTGCCATTACTTTAACGGCAATTGACATTCCCATGGGATTCCTTCTCAGCCTGCTCACTTCCCCATCTGATTCACATCTAATATTCACGCTGGGTGATGGACATTCACCAATTGCGTGGGGACCATTATGTATATCTTCTGATCATCTGTTTTCTGTGCCTAAACATATTGGGTCATTGATTTTAGGAATTTACGACCCCCATGCCATGTGTCAGAAAAGAAAAATAATAATATTGAGTTTCTTCTTAAATATATATATATATATATATATATATATATATATATATATAAATATAAATATAAATATATATATATATATAATTGGTTATATACATACGGTTTATGGTATATCTCATGTTGTTAAAATTCTAATTGAATTAGTGTCATGTGAATAACCATAATTAAAAGTCATTTGGAACAACTTGAAGGTGAGTAAAGGACAGGCTCTAAAAATTGTGAGGGCAGAGCATATACACAAACTCATTGAAAATAACCAAAACAATCCAAGGTTTTTATTTAGCACAGTGGCTAAATTAACAAATTAACAGACACCACCTGATTCAAATATTCTACCAACGTTAAATAGTAATGACTTTATGAATTTCTTCACTGATAAAATAGATAACATTAGAAAAACAATAGCGAATGTAGATTCTAAAGCGTCTAACACTTCAGTTTCATCCATCACACCCAAAGATAAACTGCAGTGCTTTACAACCATAGGCCAGGAAGAACTAAATAAACTTATCACTGTATCTAAACCAACAACATGTTTATTAGATCCTGTACCCACTAAATTACTGAAAGAGTTGTTACCTGTAGCCGAAGAACCGCTTCTCAAATCATTAACTCGTCGTTATCTTTAGGTCACGTCCCAAAACCATTCAAGCTGACGGTTATCAAGCCTCTAATTAAGAAACTTAGTCCTAGTGTACTGGCAAATTATAGGCCTATTTCAAACCTTCCATTTATGTCTAAAATTTTTGAATAAGTTGTGTCTGTTCAATTGAACTCCTTCCTGCACAAAAATGGTCTGTATGAAGAATTTCGACACAATAGATCATGACATATTCATAGATAGATTACAAAACTATACAGGTATTCAGGCTCTAAGATGGTTTAGATCATACCTATCCGATTGCTACCATTTTGTTTACTTAAAGGGGGGGTCATCTCATTTATCATCAGTAAAATATGGAGTGCCACAAGGATCCGTCCTATGTCCCCTTCTATTTTCAATATACATGTTGCCCCTTGGTAATATTATTAGAACATATGGAATTAGCTTCTACTGTTATGCTGATGATACTCAGCTATATATCTCAATGAGACCAGATGAAACTTCCCAATTATCTAAGCTAACAGACTGTGTTAAAAATGTAAAAGATTGGGTGACAAATAATTTTCTCCAATTAAATTTGGATAAGACAGAGATATTAATTATTGGACCAAAAAACACTACACAGAATCTTGTAGATTAAAATTTGCAACTAGACGGATGTACTGTAACTTCCTCTACAGTCAGAAATCTGGGTGTTATATTAGACAGCAATTTGTCTTTTGAAAATCATATTTCCCATGTTACAAAAACTGCATTCTTTCATCTTAGAAACATTGGCAAGCTACGAAACATGTTATCTGTTTCTGATGCAGAAAAGCTAGTTCATGCATTCATGACCTCTAGACTGGACTATTGTAATGCACTTCTAGGTGGTTGTCCTGCTTCGTCAATAAACAAGCTACAGGTAGTCCAAAATGCAGCAGCTAGAGTCCTTACGAGGTCAAGAAAATATGATCATATTACCCCAATTTTACAGTCTCTGCACTGGCTACCTATTAAGTTCCGTATCAGTTACAAATTATCATTACTTACCTATAAGGCCCTAAATGGTTTAGCTCCTTGCATCTGATCAAATGTGCATTCTTATTTATTAGCTTGGGTTAAACTAATTTTACTTTGTTGGATCAGCAGCTATGCTAATGATGTCTCTATTTTTTTCTATGTTTTGCACATTTACACAAGCTCCAGTCTGGATCCAGAACCCCCGAGAAGAGATGACGCTGTATTAATTTTTCTAAAAATCCTGTCAAACGTGCACAAACTGACAGTCACCACTATAAGCTACTACTAAATATTGTAAAAACGTAATTTTCTGTAAAGTTGCTTTGTAACGATTTGTATTGTAAAAAGCGCTATACAAATAAACTTGAATTGAATCGATTTATTTTTGTGTTAATGATCCCTTTAGCAAGACTTCCATGGAACTGATATATTCTTTTATAATTGCTGTAGCAGTGCCCAAATCAGAATGCTTTACATCCTCTTACTTTGAAACATTATCTGTATATTATTCTGTTCTAAACATTGCGTGGTTTATAAAGCAACAGAGCGAATGAGAAAGGGCAAGAGAGACAGAGAAAACAAAGGAGGATGCTTTTTGACCCTGGTGATTTTAGGTCACTCAACATAGGCAGCGAGAAGCGAACACGCAGCTCACCCACAAGAGGATTTACAGACATACACGGATCTCTATCAGATCGAAAAGATGGGGAGGGGGAAAAAATAGCAAAGTGCAGCAAGGTCATAGGAAAGCTGTTAATAATGCAATAAAACATGTACATGTACACCCGCACACAGGCAAAGACAGGACCATCTGGTCTTGGACATGTCCTCTGTGGAGATTAATTGGTGATGGGTAGCTGTAGCCCTTCTGTGAGGAGGGAAAGATGGAGGAGAGGTGGGGGTACTTCTGGTGCTGTCATGAATCAGTACATCTGTTAGGGAGATAGGAATGATAGGAGCACCCACAAGAGGAAAAGACCTGGGGCCACAAATGATGCTTATAGATGGATTTGGTGTTTGAGAGTATTTGTGTGGTCTTGTCCAAGTGAGATTCATTTTGCTGCTCTCATCAAACATGCAGTCGGTCTGTTGTGAGTCCATTTTGGACAGTGTGCATTAATGTGCGACTCATGAGATGAAAATAACACTATGATGATGAAAATGTCAAATTTATGTAATAAGGATGTATAGTATTTATATTTTGTAATATTAATATTTAATTTTTTGAAGAATAGTTTACACATCAAAACTGTAAATTTGAATGTAGATATTAAATGGTAATAGTAATAAATAATGGCATTAACTATAAAATTCCAATTCCATTAATTAAATTCCACTTAGCTTCTTCGACTGTTGCTAGCTAGTAGTAGGACCTACTGAAAATAAAAGAAAATATCTAAAGTCCCAACTGTATTACAATTTGTGACAGTTTACATGATAAGCAAACACATAAGCAAAATTAGCTTTAATGTTGAGGGTTTTTTTTTTCTGTAGCAATAATAAGTTGAATATATATATATATATATATATATATATATATATATATATATATATAGAGAGAGAGAGAGAGAGAGAGAGAGAGAGAGAGAGAGAGAGAGAGAGAGAGAGAGAGAGAGAGAGAGAGAGAATTTTCTATATTTCTGCATAAATATAACCCAAAAGATAATCAGATTTTCATGCAAGTCCAGAAAGTTGACAGGGGGAACCCCAAAATATACTTTGTCATTTATTAATTCAGGAAAATGATCTAATATTACATATCTGTGAGTGGCAAACGTATGTGAATTTTTTTGGATTACAGTTCTTTTGAAGGAGAAATTACAGATTTTTAATCAATGGGATGACTATCAGGTGTCAGTGTGTGCCCCATTTTATTTTAAGAACAAGAAGATCTATCAAAGTCTGATCATGTTTGTGGAACTAAATCATTTCACGAAATAATGAGATCTCTGAGGACCTCAGAAAAAAGAGTTCCTGTTGCCCATCAGGCTGGAAAAGGTTATAAAAACATCTCTAGAGTTTGGACTCCACAAAACCACTGTAAGACAGATTGCATACAAATGGAGGAAAGTAAAGACAACTGGTCCACCAACAAAGATCACTCCAAAAGCAAGACGTGTTCTAGTCTATGAGGTTGCAAAGGAACCCAGGGTAACTTCTAAGCAGCTAAGCAGCAGTCCACCATCAGGAGAACACTGAACAACAATGGTGTGCATGGCAGAGTTGCAAGGAGAAAACCACAGCTCTCCAAATGAACACTGAATTCTTAATTATACCAGCATATTCTAAAGGAAAACATCAGGACATCTGTCCAACAATCGAATCTTAAGAGAAAGGTCATGCAGCAAGACAACGACCCCAAGCACACAATTCGTTCTACCAAAGAATGGTAGAATAGCTGAGTCAAAGTCTGGACCTTAATCCAACTGAAATTTTGTAGAAGGACCTGAAGCAAGTTCATAGGAGAAACCCCACCAAAATTACAGAGTTGAAGCGTTTTGCAGTTCGTCACACTTTCGTATTATGTTTTCTCAGAATATGCTGTGTACATGTATACAGGAATGCAGTGGTGGAATGTAACGAAGTATTTGTACTTCGTTACTGTATTTAAGTAAATTTTTACGTATCTATACTTTACTTAAGTAAAAAAAAAAAATGCATACTTATACTTTTACTCAATTAGATTTTTCAGCAATTATCTGTACTTTGTACTCCACTACATTATTAAAATGCATGTCGTTACATCCTTCCGAATCTTGCATAAATTTTTTTTAGCAGTTTTGGCGTTGCTGGCCAATGCACGTTGAAACAGATCGGAGATCTGATTGGTCAAAGAACTCACGCGCTCAGCGCGCGTTTTGAAACAACACAAGCGGAACTGATGTAAATCGAAGAAAAGGACACAGTGGACACCAAATATCAAACATGGACGAAGAGCCAACAATGTAGACTGAGCTTGAGCCTGTGCCCTGCAGCTCTGATTCTGAGAGACATCCCTGGCCTTATTTAAGCAAGTTATTTAAATGTAAAGGTTCAAAGAATGACTCCTGGCGTTTTCAATGTGTCAAGTACCTACCTCAACGCAAAGAACTGTTGGCGTTTAAAAACTTCCCTTCAAATTTGAAGAAACATATAGAGGTAAGACCTGCTAGTTATTAATATTTAAGTTACAAACTTTCTATGACATGGTGCTATGACTGTTATAGAAAAACGGATGTCAACATAACAAAAATATCACACCAGTATAATATTTGTTTGACGTAAGTTAGTGGTACCCTAACAGGGCAACTTCTTTAGCGTGTAATGTGTTATACATTATTAGCCTAATGCTTTTGGATTTTCTGTAATCAATGGAGTATAAGCCTCAAATGCAGTTTTAGCTACGTTTTCCCCATGCAGGCCTAGGTAAAGCCTAAAGCAACTGTTGTTGAGCAGAATAAACTGGTCATACAAATTTGATTAAAGTGTTCAGAATAACACTCACCTGTGTACTTTTGATTTTTTTTTTTTTTTACTGCTCTTAATAGTATAGTAAAAATAAAATAAATTGTATGTCATAATTGGCTTAGCCTAATTATTATTTAATGAGTAATAAGTAAATAACCAGATTTTTACAGTGTCAGTATTGCACAACAACTCTTTCCAGTACACAATTGATATTGTTTGTGATTGTTACAATTGAACAGCCCAGACATTGAGACAACTGATTGTACTTTTACTTAAAAAATACTTTAAAGTAAATTTAAAAGTATGTACTTATGACTTTTACTTAAGTAAGATGTTGATGTAGTAATTATACTTTTACTTAAGTATATATTTTGCAGGGTAGTTGTACTTTTACTTAAGTACTAAACTTAAGTACTTCCTCCACCACTGCAGGAATGTTAGAGCATGTTAACATTAATTTCAATGTAAATGCTCAACCAGATGCATGTTCTTGCTTTTGTGTGTGTTTTCTGTAGTTTTGCTGCTGGGTATATTTTTAGAGAAGCATCTCATCTGTCACTGGTTTGGTTAACGCTCAAGTAGGAGTCAAGCTTTTACTCACAACCTCAAATGTCACAAACTGAAGCCGCGTTCTAAACCCGACTAACACGGCCTCCTTGCTGCCCTCAGAGAGACTTTGCTGTCACATCTCGTCTGTCTCTGTGAATTAGTAACATGCAGTGCTGCTAATGTGACTAATCAGAAATACACACACATACACACACAAACGCATATGGGTGAAATCTGTGCACACCTGTGTGGTGACATGTTTAGCCCTTTCAGCCCAGTGTGGAAAAAACCCCTGAGGAACAGTGCTGAGTGTCAACCTCTCATGATGGCTAATTACTGTTGATGAGTCCTCCATATAAACCAACCACATACAGAGAGAGACAGATGGAGAGAGAGGAAGAAAGAGCAAAAGGAGAGAAAGTGCAAGGTGGAATTTACTTGGGATTTTCCCCTCTGTCAGCAGGATTGTGGGGTATGTTGTTTGTAAAAAAGGCATTGTTCACCCAAAAATGTACATTTTGTCATTATTTACTCAACCTCAAGCTCTGAACACAAAAGAAGGTATTCTGAAGAATGTTGTTTACAAAACAGATGATGCTCCCCATTGACTTCAATAGTATTTCTTTTCCATACCATGGAAGTAAATGGGGACTATTAAGCATTTAGATAACATTTGGAATTCTTCCAAATATCTTATTTAATGTTCCAAAGAAGAAAGAAACTTGTGAAGGTTTGGAAGAGCTTCAGGGTGAGTAAATGATGACAGAATTGTCATTTTTGGGCGAGCTATCCCTTTTAAGAGCAGTATTATGTCTATCTGCCCTCTAGTGACATCAAATCGAACTGCAAGAGTGATGATTGTGTTCAAACAGGTTTCCTAGACATTTATATAATATATTATTATATGTAATAGTAATAGTATTGTGAATACATAATTTCCAATAATTCATTATATTAAACTACAGTAGTTGGGACACTTTATATATAGTAATACATGTACTGTTTAAAACATCTTTAACTACATTTGTGTTTTATAAAGAAACAAATAGGTCATAAAAAATAAAGAAGACATAATATGCAATAAAACTCTAATAATATGAAGAGTCAGAGATAAATAATATTCTTATCCAAGCCAAAACTATTCCATCCAATCCTGCATTCGATTTACTTATGCAAATGTGAGGCAGCTTCGCATGCAGTTCCGTAATTAAACAAATTCCAAGCTTACAAACAAACGTCGCTCTCTATTTCCTTCTCTATAATAGAGTTACCACAGCAACGTGCATAAGCGGCCAAGCTCATCAGCCTGCAGTTCTCTATTTCCAGTCCGTCTGGTAGCTGGTTAATGCTAATTTCTGCCATGTGACTGGAGAGTACTGTCTGTCCGTGAGGATCAAACACTGTGATAACATCAGTCCAGATTCTTGGCCTCGATCAGTCTGGTGGCGTGATTAATGCCAAGACCTTGAACACTTTTTATTAACTATAGTTCATTTGCATTTAAAGGAGTAATATCCTAAAAACTTGGATGTGACTTCAGTGTTAACATAAATAAAAAGAAAGAACTTTCAGTCCTTCTACTTAATGCATAGCTTTCTTCTTCTTAGGATACATACAGGTTCTTAAATATTAATACAAAAGCATGAATAAAGTAAATGTTAATGTTGATATTAATATAAATTAAGATAATATGTGTTATGTTTGTAATAACAACTAATAATAAATACTTAGGGCAGCTGTGGCCTAATGGTTAGAGAATTGGACTTGTAACCCACAGGTTCGAGTCTCGGTGCTGGCAGGAGTTGTAGGTGGGGGAGAGTTAATGAACAGTGCTCTCTTCCACCCTCAATATCCATGGCTGAAGTGCCCAACCCCCAGTTGCTCCCCAGGCACTGGACATGTAGCTGCCCACTGCTCCGGGTGTGTGTTCATGGTGTTCACTTCACACTGCTGTGTGTTTGCATTAGTATGGGTTAAATACAGAGCACCAGTTCTGAGTATGGGTTACCATACTTGGCAAATGTCACGACTTTTGACTTTACAATATAAAAAGACAAAACCTCTAGATAAAGATGGCTACTAGAAAGTGTCAAACAATTAACAGATAAAAAAATATGACCTAGAATCAAAGTTATGTATTTTTCTGCCATCATATAATAAATTGATCTTAAAAGTAAACTCATAATTTCTTGAGGTGAATAAATGAATGTTAGCTGGAACCACATAGTTAAATGCCAGCAATGAAAGGCAAAAACAGACACCGACTGTGGCTGTGTTTTTATAGTTGGTCTCTTTGTTTTTGCTTTCCAGCACTGACTTTATTTTTTTCTAAATCTCAAATTCTTAACATGACAAATATAATATGATCTATTATATTAGGCATTTTTATTCAGTCAATATTTTTACACTTCCATTAAACACTTGTGTCCTTTAAGTGTCAGTTATATGTGTATTTATTTATTTATGTGTGTGTTTATCACAATTGGTGAAATGTGCTCTCTTTGTGCTGAAATCAGTGTGATCTTCAAAAGATTTAGGGTTTGTATTTGAGCTTTAAGGTCACCACGACCTGCTCTACACTGTGTGTGTGTGTGTGTGTGTGTTCGTGCACTCCGTGGACCTCCTCTACAGATGGAATGAAAGGGATTCAAACCCCATTTGTGTTTGAAGGCAGAAATGGTTCCGACCTAAGACCACCAAATCCAGGCCACACATTGCAAACCTCTCTCTCTCACTCTCTCTCCTTCTTTCCGTGTCTCTCTCCACTCAGCTTTTTGATACATCTTTTTCATCTCAAACCATACACTCTCCTTTTTCATCACAACATGGATTTTTTTGGACAGATATGAATGTAATGGATTAATAGATATTGTGCTGCAACATGGTGTGGGCTTTTCGTTTTTGCTAATGATGTATTAGGACACAGCTTTGTGTGAAATGTTGAGTGTTTTGTGAACAGGCCAAGGACACTATAGATAGACAGGGTGAGCTGTTGCCAGAAAGAGAGATCAAATTGCAGCGTTGCGTTAGAGTTTGCATATTGATAACATTTCTCTCAATCACCCACACACACACATACAAGTGCTGGTAGCACCTCATGCACACTGGCTCTAGCGAAGTGTAATAAAACATTTGATGGCATCTTAAATGAGTCCAATGTTGAGCTGTTTGTGTTGTAGTTTACCCATCTCTAATAATGGGTAGAACCTTTGGGTTTGCACAGACCAGAACATTTGCATTTGTGTGTGTGTGTATGAAATTGGGTTAAGGGGTGTGGGTTAGCTTTTTTTTCCACCTCAGATTTGTTTTAAAGAAATACAGTAAAATAAGTAGAAAGTATGCAAGTACATAAATTACTGTAACATGGGAGGTGTGACAACAGGGTTGAGGATCCAAATGCAGCTTTTATTCAAAAGAGTGGTCAAAACAGGCGAGTCAAACACCAGCAAACAATCCAGTACAATCCAGGGTGAGACAAAAGAGTAATCCGATAAACAGTCCAAGGTCAAAAAACAAGAAGGCAAGGCAAGGTAAGGTAAGGCAATGCAAGGCATAAACACAGAGACTGGGAACGGTACAGGCTAAACAATAATCAGCCATGTGTGTGGATGAGTGCAACCTTTATATTGTCAGTGATGGGAACCAGGTGTGTTGTGAGAATGAGTTCCTAGGCAGGGGTTATTGGAAATTGAGTCCGGAGAAAACAAAGAAGAGACCCACAATCGTGACAATTACATATAAAGCTGCACAATAGAGCCCTGCACGGGCCTCAAATCTAGGCCCCGAGCCCGGCCCTGGCCCGAGACGCTCAGGCCCTAGCCCGACCCGTGTCCGACAGTTCATCAGAATTATCAGCCCGAGTCCGACACGAGCACGTGTTATTTATTTATTTATTTATTTTATAACACAGTGGGAGCCTGTCCTATTTGCAACAATTAAAAAAGGTGGCAGTTTTGTGTTATGTTTCTTTTCTGTTTGGAGAAAAAAAAAAAAAAAGACGATTAACGTTAAACAGCCGAGCGGACAGCGAGTAGCCTAAAACATATTTAATCAATTAAGCCTCTCAAATTAACGCTAATACTTTACTTGGCTACAATAAAATCCATATATAAAACACTTCAACCATATCACACAGACAGTTAGTTTAATAAATGTTTATTATAAAAAAAAAAAATTGAAATACTGAGGCAGGCTCGCAACAGCGCTCACAAACGAAATGAGAAATAGCCTACAGTTTAAACAAAAATATTAATTAAAAACAAACTTGCAGGTTATCTTACCTCAAAAATGCACCACAGAACATGTCCATTCTTTTTTCCATTCATTTCCAACAGTTAAACGAAAATAAAGTCCAGTCAAATGAAAAGTTAGAACAGTCTCTTACAGAGCATCTTGGAGAAAAAAAAATAGCCTCCAGAGTGGAAGGTTTTAACCCCGTCCTCCTCTCTTCTACCACTCTTTCCGCTGCACTGAGGACACGTTTGCTGCTGCTGCTGCTGGCGGGACACTAAACACAGAGCGAGCCAGTCTTGACAGTTGCGGTAGCAGGGTCTCGTGCTGTTTACATTTACATTACTTTAGAGGCCTATAATAGCTACTACTACAATAAATGGATATAAGTGAAGTGTAATCATGGGTCGCGCTGACGGAAAAGCCTGCGTGCCTGCGTGAGACTGTCATGTCAGTATGTCAGTTATAACGGGTTGAATTATCAGATTATGAAAGTTATGAGGTTATGAAATGTCTTTCTATGTTTGTTTTTCTATCGTCGACGTCAACTTCTCATTTTTTTTATGTAATGTCTAAAATTATAAATAGAAGGATAACCCAAAAAAGGCCCGAGGCCCGGCCCCCATGTGAGCTATAACGTGAAAATTGGCCCGAAGCCCGGCCCGAGGGGCATAAATAAGTCGGGGCTGAAATGCAGGGCTCTACTGCACAATATAAATTCTCTCTCTCTCTCGCCCTCTCTCTCTCTACACACACAAACACACACACACACATAAGATATTTAAAGGATTAGTTCACCCAAATATTAAAATTATGTCATTAATAACTTTCCAAATACTTTGATGATGTAACGGTTCGCGTCTCCAATACGCATTAATCCACAAATGAATTAAGCTGTTAACTTTTTTAATGTGGCTGACACTCCCTCTGAGTTCAAACAAACCAATATCCCGGAGGAATTCATGTACTCAAACAGTACACTGACTGAACTGCTGTGAAGAGAGAACTGAAGATGAACCAGATAACGAACAATAGACTGACTCGTTCTCGAGTCAAGAACCGTTTGCATTTGTAACCCCTCTCTCCCGGGTCCTCTCTGACGCTCCTCGCACTCGCTCCGAGTGGGGCTCAGCCCCCGGTCTCCGGCATGGGAGGTGGACGCACTAACAAGGAGGCTAAATGGCTATGGGAATCAGTTCAGAATCAATCACCAAAAGAATCAGTTCGGTTCAGACGCTCTTTCTGTCAGTCTGCTTCACTCTGAATCCCACATGCACAGTATCATCAGCTCCTCGGTTTTTGAATCGGATGAGTCCGACAGAACCGGTTCTCGAGTCAATCTTTTGTTCGTTATCTGGCTCGGCTCGGTGTTCATCTTCAGATCTCTCTTCACAGCAGTTCAGTCAGTGTACTGTTTGAGTAAATGAATTACTCCGGGACATTGGTTTGTTTGAACTCAGAGGGAGTGTCAGCCACGTTAAAAAAAGTGAACAGCTTAAGTCATTTGTGGATTAATCCGGTTACATCGAATGATTCGTCCATGAACCGGATATCCAGACTGCTTTGTTTTGAACTCTCTCTCACAACAGACACGGAAGAGAAGACAATGCTGAATAAAGTTGTAGTTGTTGCTATTTTTGGACCAAAATGTTTTTTCTGGACATGGACAGTGTACCGTACACACAGCTGCAATAGAGGGACAGAAAGCTCTCGGACTAAATCTAAAAGATCTTAAACTGTGTTCCAAAGATAAACGGAGGTCTCACGGGTTTGGAACGATATGAGGGTGAGTTATTAATAACATAATTATGATTTTTTGGTGAACTAACCCTCTAAGTATGTTAAAGAAACACTCCATCAAATGTAATTAGACATTATAATTTACCTCAAAATGACCAGGGACTATCAGTCTCTGAAAAGGACAAACAATTCCATTACATGTGTTTATTCAAGTGCGTAACTGTGACCTGTGGAGTATTTTCTGCTGAAGAGATGAACAGATTTCCTGTCTTGTTCTGCTCTGACCTGGAAATCAGTATTCCATCCTTCCACACAGCGATTAGAATTCCACGAGTGAGACTCTGGAAACAGGCTACATCCTTACAGGCAGCTTTCAGATCAAATATCTCAAACGCACTTTTCATGTTTCATGGGCTAATTAAGATATTAATAATTGACCCTCCTAAAAGTCGACACAGGCTGGAAACTCTGAAATAGTAGTGCATTCTTCTGGAGAGTACTTCAGGATCTGACTGAGCTGTTGTAACATATTGTAAAAGCTAAAAGGCAATAACAATTATAGTAGTACTGTTATTGCTAACTAAAATTAAATCTGTTCAATCTAAATCTGTTACTGATGTTCAGTAATTAAAATAAAGCTGAAATAAAATATAAATATTAGATGAAAATAATACTTAAATACTTATTACAAATAGCACTTTTGAAGCTAATAGAAGTTTACTTTAAGTACCACAATCACTAAAACTCAACTAAAATTTATAATAAAATGACTAAAGCTTAAACTTAAAACAACATCTGAAAATAAAAAATGAATTGAAACAAAAATCGAAATATGAACAAATAATATGATAACACTAGAATAACACTGCAATAAAATTATATATGTATAATATTTAGTATCTTTATAGATTTAAAAACTTCAATGTTAATGTAAAACTTTCAATGTTAATGTAAAATAATATGTAAAAAATATTTTTTAGTAATTTAATGTAACATTTGACCTTAGCCTCAAATGTTTCTCCATTCGCTCTCCTTGTATTCTCATTGCTGCAGTGGAGAAAGTATTCCTCTCTCATTTGTTTTTCGTCTTTCCTATCGGTTCATAATGAAGATCTTTCTCCTCAGCGAAGTGTGTATTTGAGAACATTTCAAGCTCATTTAGGCTTGTCATTAGAACACATGGCACTTGCATTTTCTCTCCATAGGGTAAAATGGAATGAGCTACACAAACAACATTTGAAGATCATAAGACTCTCTTCCAATGGTTGCCTCTAATTGGAAGGAAACTGTGCGTGTATATTCATATTCATTTATTTGTATTCATCGCAGTGTGGGTCAGAGCTGTCTGGTGAAGAGAATATTAAGAGGCCTTTTAAGGCAGTAGATTAAAACAGTGAGGCAGTATTAGAACCAGACAAGAGTAAATATCGTTCTAATTTGCCCCTGCAGAAGAGCTATAACTGGTCAGTTCTAACACACACACACACACACACTTTGTTTCTCTCTCACATTACTGAGAACTTATTTTCTTTAGAAGACCACAGAGATGCAGTTCTGTCACAGACCTTTGTCACCATATGGCCTGGTGGTGTGTTTGAATGCAACCAATAGTTTTTGTTGTTCCACCGTGAATGATACTCTTTCTCATTCTCTGTTTTTCTTGTTCATTTGTTCAGCAGTTTGATTTGTTCACTGAGGGCTTCTGACTGCTCCCAGAGGAGACGTGGGCTCAAGCATCATAATCTGCTGTGGATATGTGTCTGTTTGTGTGTATATATGCCTCAGTTTGTGTAATGCCTCAGGACCTCAGGGATAGCCATGGACTGTTCAGCTCAACACAGTTGTAAACGTTAACAATAGATGAAGAGAGAAACAAATGAAAGGGGCAACATTACAAGGAATCTACTTATCCTTGATCTTTTGAACTAGTTCACTGTACAGTGAAAAAAAATGATGTGACTTTCAGAGCTTTCAGAATAACTAAGCTGCAAAAATGAGTCAGTCTGACTTTTGGATAGATTTTGGGTTATCAAATAAACACACATAGATACCGGACCACTCACATTTACGAAACATAAGGCATAAAAATGTGATAGGAGGACAGCTTTTATGATGTGTATTTCGCAAACTTGCCAAACATACAAAACAATGCTGTATATATTTACACATGATGGCATTTTCTTAGCTTATCACTCACAAAGAGCTTATAAAATGTGTAAAAGAGTCAAAACAGAATTCCTCCGTTGTATACACAAATAAAGATCAAGTAGACGGCCGATTCAATGTAGTAATGGGCAACACAAGATGAAGGAGCATTCTGTATTTTTTTAGGGTTGCATCTTGTGACATCAAGCCCTGTTATGTGTTTGTTTAGATGTCTTTGGCCCATATTGGGTTAATGAAGTGGACCGATACCCACTTATGGGGGTCTGGTTCGCTGGTTTGGTGCGCACCAAGGTTCAGAATGCAGCATTGACACTTAAAATGAACCGCTCTGACAGAGCAATCGCACCAGTTAGTGTGAAAAATTTACTAAAACTAAATAAAAATTTAGTTTCAATCCAATCAAAGTGTAAACAGACCCTTAAAAGAACAATTGTTTTTGTCAGTTTTTTTTCCAGACTTAAACAATTCAAAGAAACATTTTCCTGCTATAAACCATGTAAATATTCACCTTTTTTTTTTTTAACTTGTATTTTGAATTATGGATTTTGAAAATAATAATAATAATAATATCTGGTAGGAGGACAGAGAAGAGGAGTCAAGTGAGAGGGGAAACATGCATATGAAGAAACATCTCAATGTCTGTGGATATGCCCACATTCTTCACTTAATATACATTGTGTGGGTGAAAGGCATAAAATACTTCAAAAAAATATTTTCTGGCTTTGTATATGTCTTTATATGTGTGTGCTATTGTGTTTGCATGTATTGCTGTCCCTGTATATGTGTGTGTGTGTTTTTTTGTCTTTTTTGGGTTCCTCTTAGAACTGATAAGGGGCTGCTGTCTATTCCCTAACTAATTATAATGCAGATTTTCTGTGAACATCCAGCTCTCTGTGGATCACAAGGCATATTTGCACATTACAGCAGCACTGCACACACACACACTGCTGTCGGTCCAACAAGCACAAAGACGTTTGAGCTTTTCCCTCAACCGAACTTGCCATCTTTGACATTTGGACTCATGTTGACATTTGGAGCAGGGTTGATAAAGATGTGTCAACAAGAGCCAGAACCAACTGAGTTTAGTTTGCAAAGACTTTTTAGCCCTCTTTTCAACTATTTCAGTCTGTTCTCTCTCTCTTTCTCTATAGCCCTCTTCAGCTCTTTTGTTTGAATTGCACTAATCTACGGCATGCTTGTGCAAACAACACATTCGGTAATTAAACTGCAAGCGCCTAGTCAGAAGAACCTGTTATAATTAATTATTCATATTATCTGCTATTGTGTTATAAAGTGCAGCCAAGGAATCAAATTAGTTATTTCTTTCGCTCTTTTATATATTCTCCTTCCACCACATGTCGTCTGATTTACTTTTTTTTTTTTTTTATAAAGCATGACCTTCGACGGCCCTTCTTTTAGTACGGAGTGACTCAATGGGAGGAAAAAAAACAAGGTGGCAGTTATCACACGCTCACAGGCAGATCCTTGCTAAATGCTCTGTTAGTTTGTTCATAATCCATTACATATTCCATTGCAAATACATTTATACTGTTATCCCTTCCTTTATTTGTCACTTATCATCTCTCTCTTTTACTTTAAGAGTAATTGTTGCTATAAAATAACTCATAAAGGGACAGAAGAGATAAAACAAACCTCACATTGAGTTCGTCCCCTTGGTATGAGCCTGATTCACAAAAAAGAACTGTAAAGGTTTAGATCCAGCAAGACAAATTTTTTTTTTTTGTGCATTTTCTTCAGGATGATGTCCTCATCATGCTAGGTTTGATTGCTGTGTCTTGGCATGCATACTTTTAATACCAGGTGGAGAAGAGGACATTATGTTCATCATGTAAGCTAAGCTGACAAACCATCTTAGAATTTTAAATCAGCTAACCCTCCAGGAAACATATTCCAATTATTTGTATAGAATTGGTCGTTCCGCTCGCCGATTGTTCACACTTTGCTCTTTTTTAAGATGCACTGTGTAATTTTGCCTCATTAAAAAAAGTTTTACAGATAAATAAATGGAAAGTATCTTTGAAAGTACATTTTAAATTGCCTCCTCTTCTCACAGTAGCCTAATGAAAGTGGTTTTATTTTACATGGAATGGCTTACCTCATTTTAAGATCACATATAACCAGGCATGGTGCCAGAATGTTTTTTCTACTTGTGCTGGGGAGGGGGGGGGGGGCGTCATGATTCTCTTGTACACTCGATTCTGATTGTCATCCATGGTATGCAGCAGTCATATATTTCCTAATATTTCCTGTTGTCCATGAACACTCAACTGTGTACATAAATTAAAGGTGGGGTAGGCAATTTCAGAGAGGCTAGCAATAGCAAGCTAGCTTTGAAAGCATAAGATCCCACCCTCCCTGCAAATCACTTTCCTAAGCCACGCCTCCTCCAAAACCGATGAACGCGCAAAGAACAGCCCAGAGGCTAACCAGCGACACGATGAGAGACACAATTAGTGAAGGGTTGAATGCGACATTGTCAGATTACTTCATGTCTCATTCAGCAGTCAGAAAACTTTATAGTACAAATTGCATAATATTACAATAATAACACCTTCGTCTGCAATGACGTAATGGAACATGCTGATGACCTATCATGTCTGCACAAAAAGGTTCCATGGAGGTATGTAAATACGTACATTGACAGATAGGTAGGACAGCCTATCGTAGTCTTCAGACTGAGGGACATTTTAAGTTCCAACGGCTTTCACAGATGACTTAAATATATAGAAACACACTTAGGATCACCTAATCACCTACCCTGCTTTTAATTTTGTTTGTAGTTAGTAATTAAAATTGGAAACCCGATTTTGAGGAAGGACCAGACTTAGCGATACTTCCATGTTTCTCACATCAATTTTGCGGACTCACTTTATTGTTTCAAACAAACTGAACTAGCACCGTCTTGTGTATCAGGGTATATGTTTACATGAGAATGATGCACTTACAACAGAAAAGGTTTCTTTTGGGTTTTTGAAAACTTTTATGTATAGACAAAAACATTGTCAAAACCAATACGATCCTGTTCACACCTGTTCACATCCATGACTAAAAATGCTGCTCGCCAGGCCAGTAGTTGGTGATATCCCTTTGTAAACTAACACTATGCTCCTCTACAAATCAAATCAATATTTTATGTGCACTTATTTATTTATTTGTGACCATAATGGAGAGTATTTTGTCAAAATAAACCCTGTCATGAACTCACATTTTAATTGTATAAGGACTTCAAGACAAAACAATCATGTGAATTCAATGTACTTCTCCCTCTAAGAGCCTCTTGTTGTTCGTCAAATAAAATATGTTGTAGAATAAAATAAAATATGTCCAGTTGTGTCTGTTCATCAGAGATGAGCCATCTTTTTCATCTCAGTGTCCATTCCTCCCCAGTGTAAGCTAGCCTTTTCTTTTTGAAAGGGGGCAATGGAATGGTAAGTGATACACAGACACATGGGATGGAAATAGTGGGTGTGGGTGTAAATCATGCAAATATTCCCTGGTTAATATGTGTGAGGGTACGGCTGCTTTAATTACACCATAATGCACCATAATTACATGAAATATATTCCATTCATATTCACAATTTTGAGCAGATTATGAACATGAAATTATCCAGCCATGGCTTCCTGTTTCACAGAAGTATAAATAAGAGGGAAAACAAAGGCCAAGTTCCAAATTAATCACCCATCACAAAAATCTCCAGCATATTCAGTTGTCAGACACGACTGGAACTACAAATGGGACTGTTGGCTATGGTAAGATGTAACAAAAAATTGCTTTTTAGCAAAAAATAAAAATAAAAAATAATTATAATAACACTCAAGAAGGGCTTATTGCACATAGGGATAAAAAGTACCCCATGTGTACAATGAAATATAATGCTGTATTTTTTATGTTGTGGGCCTATATTTCTGTTGGAGGTCCTGGACATCTTGTTTAAACACATGGCACCTTTGATTCCATTAATTACCAACAGATAACAAATCGAAAAGTGACTGGCATCTTATAATGGGCCATATTTGGATCATCCGACCAGACAATAATCTAAAAACAAACCTTAAAAGCAACACAAAAATGGGTCACTAGGCACAAAACCAAGCTTCTGCAATGGACATTCCAGTTCCCTGACCTGAACCCTATAGTGTGGTGAACTGAAGAGGAGAAGCACCATCAGGACCTGGGAATCTGAAGGATCTGGAGAGATTCTAGATGAATTAAATGTCTATGATTTCTTTGTCTATTGTCTTTCCTGTTGTCTATGATCTCTTGACAGTTGTTCTCTAACCTCATCGGGCATTATAGGAGAAAACCCTTAAACTAGGTATTTTGTAATTTTAATGGTGGTTTCAAAAAGTATTGAATAAAAGAGTACCGTTAATTGTGTCCAATGTGTATATGTACTGAAAGCTTGTTCCAAACCAAAGAGCTCAAAAAAAGACACAACTGATGGACAAATCATTCCCATGATTCTTTGCACACGGTTTAATTGTGCAAGATGCCACAGAGTTCTGTCCCAAGGAACAGTTCTTTAGTCCCCTACCTACACCCTTCATCCTTTCGAAGCTCTCTCTCTCTCTCTCTCTCTCAAGGGTTAACCATTTGAAGGTTCTAGGGCATGAGAAGGGAATGCAGCAGTCATCTACACAAAACAACAGAAGGTTGTTCATTGTGATTCATAATCTTGTTCACAATCGATGAGTAATAGGCTATATACTGTATGTGGTTCATTCAATCAGCAGCTTCCTCCACAATGTCATTTCTCCAAAATGTTGCTGTTGCTTCTGAGGACTACTTAACTATTTTTAAACCCTGTGGTTTTGCTTTATTTTATGTTTGATTCATTATGGATTCCATCTTATCCACCTTATCATATATATATATATATATATATATATATATATATATATATATATATATATATATATGATATTATGTATAAATATTTAAATAAGGTAGAACTACTGTATGTACTAGTGGAACCTGGTGCAACCATGTTAGCTAATATTGCTTTTGGGAAACACAACCCACAATAGTATGTAAGGACATCATTTGTCTGTGGCTCCAGAATAGTTAGTCACATGACATTTATGGCTCAGGTGATTGGCTAAAAAAGTAACCAGAACTGAATACCCATGAGAAAAGATGGCAGACAGCCAAAAAACTGAAATTGAGATTAATGGGAATGCCAGCAGATAGCTTTCTCCAAGTATTATAGACCTCCTTGGTACTGTCAGCTGAAAACGGAAACTCATTTGAGAAAAAAAAAAGCAAGTTATTAAGTTTTTATTAAAAATTATTAAGGAGACAGATATCGTTTTCTTTGCAATAATATGCAACAATGAGTTTTCCACAATAAGACCAAGGGGCAGCCGGCAGGAATGTATATTGAGAAAATAAACAGACCATTTTTATTTAAAAAAAAATATGAAACATTATGAACATCAAAACATTATTACATTAATCTTGATAGCATGAACATATCAGCTGTGTACTGAGTGTTTGAGCTTTGAAGTAATGTGATTATCACTCTTGAAAAACACCCTTAACTAATGCTGTGAGAGTGTCAAGTACTGTCAACATTGTGTCATTTGTGTATTGCATACACTGGCCTTGCACGCTTTAAGTGCTGTCACATATTAACAACAGAGAGCTCTAAACAGCATTCGGCTATCAAGAACTCTAGTTCAACACAATTACCAAAGTTAATGGGATCATAAGGGTAGGCTAACATCTTGTCATGAAGAGTGGCAAATGTCATCATTCAGGGAAAAAAATAATATATATATATATATATACATATACATAATTAAGATTATCATCACAGCTGATTACCTGCACCTCAAGGCCACAGCCGAATCACAACCATATTGATATTCAGTTCAGTAAAGATACTTTCTGTGATATTTCTTTCATACAATTAAATAAACAAGATTGTAATATATAGAAATTCACAAGTTCATGTGCCCATATAATCTTAGCGTAAGTGATAAACAGATTTGGCTTGCTGTCTGCTATAGAGGGGCTCAGAGAGGACACAAGCTCTGTTGGCCCCCATAACAGGCAAAATAAAAAAAAAATGGATGAGAGGTGGGATGCCGAAAGAACTAACAATGGGAAGAGGTAAGTGCTGGTTTTTATACCTTTGATGATTGGAAGATTAGATGGGCGTACTCCTCCCAAATTTCTGTTTAATAACTTCACTAACTGACATTTCAGATACAGTTCACGCTTAAAAATAAAGGTTCTTTGTTGATGTCATTGGTTCCATGAGGAACATTTAACATCTATGGAAACTTTTTTTTGTTTTTTAAATATTGGAAAAAATGTTCTTTAGATTATACAATGTTCTTCATACTAAGAAATAAGTTGTTTTTTGAGAACTGTTCACTGAAAGGTTCTTTGGGGAACCCAAAATAGTTTTTCTATGGCATCACTGAAATAAGGCCCTTTTTCATTTATGAGGTTATGTCTAGTTTTTTTGTTTGTTTATTTTTATTCCATCATCAAAAATAGATTGTTTGAGTACCAAATTGTTAAATTAACACAGACAAGGCAAGTTTATTAATATCACACAGTCCATGCAATAATTCACAGAGCTTTACATAGCCATGAAGAAAAAAAGATCTAACAAACACATACAACTGAAAAGATAAAACTTTTATTGAAATAAAAGCACAATAATGAAAAGTTTATGTTTTTATTTTATGATATACGCAGGCACATCTATGGCAAACAGTGAGTTTATGCCGCACGTTTAGGTTTAACAAACATTCATGGTTTTTGAGGCTTGCATATTTTTCTCTTTCCCTTGTGTTTCTAAATATTATTCCCTTTTTGTTCCTTCCAGCTCTTTTTTCCTCTTTATTTTTTTAACAGAGTTAGTTTTTCATGAACATCTGCTGGTATTGATTCATGTCTCCCTTCAGAGCCTGAATTGGAAGAGGAACACATGCACTCAAAAACACCCAAACACCACACTCTTATAACCTCATGGATTAGGGGAAACGCACACGACCTGTTGCCACCCACCCACTCTCACACTAATGACCTTCACAGAATGACACAATGGGTGTGATATAAAGAATGGTAAAATGAAATGAAAGAGGATAGTGAGAGAGAGAGAGAGAGAGAGAGAGAGAGAGAGAGAGATTGCTTGTTTAATCATTTGTGATAGTTATTGCATGCATTCAAGCACTAGCAATAAATCTTACCCATCATAAACACTGCCAAAAGACATTATGAGAAAATCTGACATTCACCCAAACATCATAGTTAACAATAAATAAAACTATTGTTAATGATGATAATAATAACTTAAGGAAAAGGAGTGATCACTATCAGCAGTTATTGCCATACTATGGAGTAGACCAAATTAAACTCAGCTGAAAAATACTTTAATGTCATCGTTTTTTTTTATTTTTGTTTTTTTAATGCAGCAAAACCAAAGCAAACAAAAAGTGACAAATAAATAGTAAGAAAATAAATAAATAAAATGTTTAGAAGTATATGAATCTCTGCTTTAAAATAGTAATTACACCGATATTAAACTGATATTTACACTGGTGTGACCACTATTGCACAGCGCGCGCGCCCGAGCAATACGTACGCGCTCCCGTCCTCCGTCGTTGAGTTAACCCGGACGTGAAGCCGCTCCATAGAAAAATATCCGATACGGTAAAACAGCTTACCATCAAACAAAAAGGTAAGTGAATAAACTCAAACACAACACAACACATCAGGAGAAGTCACATCTTTCGATTTTAGCTTTCATTTACCTTCGTAAGAGTGAAAACAGCGCGTTTAGAGGATCTGTGTCGGTTATATTTCAGCTGGTTTCAGGCTGCTGTTGTGGTGCTAACTAGCTTAGCCTCTTGTTGCGCTTGCCAGCCTTATTACTTTATGACTCTTATATAACAGCTATGTAATGTGATTTTAGCAAAGCATTTCTGTGTATTGATAGTGGAACATTTTAACCTACAAATGACTGAGAGTTTGTAATCAAATTGGTGATTTTAATCACAACTGTCATGTTATAAATGAGCAGACTTGCTTTTCCACCTGCTCCAGTGTTTTGTGTTTACTTTATTTATTTTCACTAAGTGTGTTTTGTACGGACATATGTTAAATGCCCTGTATGCGTTTGTGTGCATTGTCACATCGACTTACTGCAGTACTCCAGTATTGTTGTAAATGCTTGTAAGTTGTTTTTTTGGGCAGAGGCCTGGGTGTCAGTGACACAGAACTTGCTAAATAATAATCCCGCATTGAATGTGACTAAAATGATCTCAGGGCGCATGCGCCGTCTACACCTAGCGCATCCTGCCAGATAGAGGGCCGTGGTTGTGCACACGCGCAGTGTGACGCTGCAGGGGCGCTCTTTGCCAGAAAGTGAGCAACGTTCATGATCGCGTTCACGCAGACGTGTTGAATGGGTTGCTGCATTGCAGAAATTATAAACAGCTGACAAGTTGGGCTGCCTCGGGCGCTTGTGAAGCGGAACAGTGTGCCACTCACAGATTGTTTGTGAGGGTGGTTTCAGATCAGCTCTGGGTCCCCAGTTGGTAACTTACTTGGGAAAAATGTGATGTTATGTTGAGTTTGTAGGAACACACTCCCCTTTATCATATCAGAGCTGGAGAAACCTCTAGTGTATACACACACACACACACACACACACACACACACCCCTGTCACATGTAATATGACTAACCCAATGTGCTCAGTGGTGTGGAAGAAACCTGCTTGGTTCCACCAAAAACACCTGTTTTGCCACTTTGGTGGTGTAAATGTCCAGCACAGGTGGTGGTTGTCATTTTGAACTCTGATTGCTTTTAATGCATGGCTGTGTATGTTTACATTAAATACAAATATTGTGTTAATTTAATACATCTGTTAATTTAACACAATATTTATAGTTAAAGACACAGTACTGTTCAAAAGCTTGAGGTCAAGAAATTAAAACTTTTTCCAGCAAGGATGCATTCGTTGTGTAAAATTGACTGTGTGTGTGTGTAATATATATATATATATATATATATATATATATATATATATATATGGTGCTTCTGGTGAAAAGAAGCTAAATCAAGGCCACACAAAAAAAAAATCCAGTTTTTAAACTTTCAAACTTATCGAACAATAGTTTTGTACTTTTTATTAATGTGTTTATAATTTTTTTAATTATATTTATTTTATATCCACATTTTTTTTATTTTTATAAAATTAATATTTTCTTTTACTTCCTTTTACTTTTCCATGTGACACATGGACATAAGGGAAGCTGTACTTGTGGAGCTCCAGTGAATCATTGGTTGAATGCTCACACTGAAGCATCAGTTCAAACTAATGATAGAGTTTGGAGTTTTCTATGCGATGTGTCAGATCAACTGGAAAGTTGCAAGATAGTTTCACAGATTCACATTGTTGAATTATTTTATAGTGACTGAATTCAGATGAATAATTTTGACATTAAGCGACGTTGTCATCAATGTCGTTGATGAGTTTGTAGGTTGATGCTCTGTCACACTCACTGGTTTCTAAGGTTTGTGTTCATTTTGTAATCACAGAAAAAAGACTCCCAAAAGTATTGTGAGCATAAGTTTATTGTAAACCAGTTGCATCAAAAGTTTGGAAATGTGACCCACTGCCATAAAGTTGGTTTGATGTTGGACATTAGATATTTGTAAGTTTTGCAATGATTTAGTGGAGCTCCGCAAGGACCACCTCCTTCACTTACATGTTGCACAAGGAAAAGTTAAAAGAAATAAATGAATAAATAAACCTGGAAATAAATACATGTGGGAATAAATGAAATAAATAAACGCATGAATAAATACATTTAAAAATAAACAAATAATACATTAATTGAACAAATAACAATAAATGAGATAAGTAAATAAAAGTTACAAATAATACATAAAACATAAGTTCAGGTATAAATTAAGTTACAAATGCACTATATTTGTTTTTATCAAGCCATTTCTTTCTTTCTTTATTTTCCTGTTATTTTATTTGTTGACTTATCTATATATTTATCTATATACATTTTTAATTTTTGCAGGTTTGGTCCATCATAACAGTCTTTAGTGCAATCCTGCCTTTTAACTCCCATATGAATGAACTGAAAATGCCCACTCACTTTTTGCTAGTGGCTTCGTTCATACAGTTACAGAGAGCAATTCTTTGAGTGTGTTGGAGAGAGATGGAGACACAGACTGTGTGAAAATTCACAGCTAATGCAGTTCTGGAGATACGTGCTTTTCTAATCTATCCAATGCCCAGTTCTTAACCCCAGCTATGAAATAATAATGCAACTGAAATGGTGAAACTCTGGGTATGCTGCCCTTTTTAAAAGCCTCAAACTTCTGCCATCTGTTGTTGCAAACACGTTCTTTATTTCCATATTTATTCTGGCATTTTAGCATATGTCCTGAAATCAGTCTGACCCACTTCCCACTGTTTTGAGAATTTTAAAGAGCTGTATCTATCTCTCCTTGACTGATATTCATGTGAGTTCTGCTTTGTCTTCCTTCTATAAAATAGCACAATGAAACATCTATTTGCATCTTTAAATCTATTTTGAATAATTCTGCAGATTTTTTTGTCCCTAAAATATGCTCATTAGGATTCATCCAAGCTGCTGGCATTTAATTCTAGCATTTAATACAATTTATAATATGAGCCTCTCAGATCTCTCTGAATAGTTACATATACATTTTATTTACACTAATAACACCAAAATCTGTGGCTGTTATGAGGAATCTGGGGTGTCTCAGCAGGTGTGTCAGAAATGATGAATTCTTTCCTGTAACTATCAGCCGTGTAAACTGAGGCTGATGGAGCATCTCTGAATAAACTCTTGCATTAGGCGCTGATTAAAGTCTAGGGTAAATGTGATGGTTTCTTTCATTTCGGAGAGATTTACTATCGCAACTCTGACTTGGCAGTTTCCGCTATTCGAAAAATAAAGTAATCCATCAATTAGTCAGCAGCTCTATCAAAGCCAAGATATTACGCACCAAATTGCCTCAAATGATGAACCGTTGTAATTTATGAACGAACCCGAGACCAGGCAGCAGACTGCTGGGCTGAAATATTCAGATTGTTATTATAATTTTTTAAAGCTGTTGTTTTTAAATAATCAGTAATGTTAACAGTAGTAAATGGCTTGCTTGGGTGTAATAAACATGGATCGTTATTTATTTAATAACTCCTGATAAAGTGGGTGCTTAAAATTTACCCAGTGAACAACCACATATTCTCAATGTCTGAATCATATGCAAAAGACAGCTGGTGGCTTTGAAAGAGGATATAAAACATTGTAGTCTGATGATTTTAAAGGCATAGTCCTTGAGTCCATCAGTTAATTCAATTCAATTTAATTCAAGTTTATTTGTATAGTGCTTTTTACAATACAAATCATTACAAAGCAACTTTACAGTAAATTACGTTTCTACAATATTTAGTAGTAGCTTATAAGGGGTGAGTGTCAGTTTGTGCACATATGACAGGATTTTTCTGAAACATTAATACAGGACGTAGTCAGCCAGACGATGCAGTCACACTTTTAGCAATATTTGTTAGTTCGTTTTGTTGATTCAGGGTTATGTTAATGTCTTGTGAAACAAAAAAAAGTGTTGTTAGGAAACAAATCTCTTAAAGGGAACATCGGATGCCCACTTTCCACAAGTTTGTAGTATTCCTTAGGGTCTTCATGAAATGTCTGCAACATACTTTGGTTAAAATTCCTCAGTGGTCATGTGTAATTTTAGCTTGTCAAAAACAACGCTCTTTGACCCGTTTCATTGTATGTCTCTTTAAATGCTAATGAGCTCTCTCTTCCTTCTGGAGGTCCGGCGGGATCATGAACAGTGGGTACTGATCCATTCTTGAGTTTTAACTTTTAAGCAAAACCCTCGTTTACCTCTGTAAATAAAAACAATTTAAATTCATGTCTCAGCATACTTCAGTGAACTTTGAATGGAACATATACATTTGCTTGAACTCGAAAAAATGAAGACTCTTATGTTCACTTTTGCATCCACGAGTCTTTATTTTTGCTCCAGCTGTTTGAGCACAGAGAAAATAGTGGACAGCGTACAACTGGCTGAGGGCTGAGATATGTTAATGCTATTACATTTTTTTTTATCATGATTATAGTGACACAAATGTTCACGGTTTGTTTAAATGTGTAGAATCCACATAAGCTTGTTTTTCATCAGCAGGTCAAACTTTACAGCAAGGCATGCAAATTCGGTCTGTTTTTGGCCAGACGGAAGCTGCACATAGACTGAATGTAAATATAAGTCTCGGTAAATCCACTCTCTGACAGCAGGTGGCGTTTATTGAAAAGCTGAATTAGAGCCGTTTCCCGTAACCTTCGTGAACAAAGCAGTATTGCGATCAAAACACTTCCTTTAGGTATTAATGGAGTGAAGATGAAAACAAAATGCCAGCGAAACGTTTCTGAAACCAGTCAGAACCTTCAGAGGTACATACATATAATTAATTCATATATTTATTTGTATAATTCCCTTAGTACTCCCAGGTTTTTCCGCCCTGTTTTCATTCAAGACGAAACTACTCTGCATGCTGTTGGCATGTGAGAAGTTTCGGAAAATTGTGCTTTATGCTGAACAGTATTTATTTATCATCAGTTATTCAAATTGTTGTAATCTAATACGGTTTTAATGATAATTAAAATATGAAATGGTAATACTAACCGTGGGGAATTTTATCATGATTTATCACCAAACCGGTATTCGTTACATCTCTAGTAGCAGCGATTGAATTAGTTTAAATGAGATGGAAATTGAAATGTCGATTGGGGTCACAAATGCCGTGTTAGCCTCCATATGAGGGCTAAAATATTTTCCTGCTCCTTGTCTGAGCATGCAAGTGTCTCTGTCCTTGCTCACATCAGAGTGAACTTATGCCCGATTATAGTTGGATGTAAGGAGCCACAGAAAGCGATGAACTGGATCTCGCTATATATCTGTCTGGGAGGACTTATAGTGTGCAAATTGTAAACTCAGTAATGAATATTTCCCTTGTTGTTATCAAGAAGACACTGTATACAGTTTCTCCCTCTCTCTCCCAGACTTCAGAATTCTTGTTGCCCTCATTAGTATTCATGTAAACCTTACACACTAAAAACATAAACAGACTGTTTTTTACTCTCTTTTTTGTAGCATATATATATATATATATATATATATATATATATATATATATATATATATATATATATATATATTGTATATATTTTTTGTCTCTGAAGTTAACTCATAACCTCAGTCAAAGTTTCTTGCATGGAGAGTGTGATG
This sequence comes from Carassius auratus, assembly GCF_003368295.1. Taxonomy (NCBI): domain Eukaryota; kingdom Metazoa; phylum Chordata; class Actinopteri; order Cypriniformes; family Cyprinidae; genus Carassius; species Carassius auratus. The sequence goes on along the minus strand of NC_039245.1, from coordinate 4,578,168 downwards.
TATGGAGAGCTGTTTTTCTCTCTGTCTGGGACCCTTTGAATTAAAATGAGACAAGATTATTGCTGCTGCTGTATCTTAAGGTCATTAGGGCCCTAGCCACTAGGGACACTAGATTGCAAAAATCTTGAGTTTTTGTCTAAGGGCGTATCCCTGGGAGCCTGACAAAATGTAATGTTTTGATGTCATGCAATAGACTACTTTTAGCCTTGTATTTTTGGCAGCACATTCATGATGGGCAGAATTGGAGGGTGCCAGAGAGGAAGGCGTTGGGAGTATGACTTGCCCATTGGACTGTTTGATAGTCAACTACTTGAGATTCTAGATCCCTAACAGCCACTAATGTTCTAACACACACATACACATGCTCACTGAGAGTTTTATGAAACATTTAAATCTGTGTCCAAACAGCCAGTTACCTTCCTGTCCAGACTGTCATTGACTTGCTGGACAGCACTTTTAAATGAAGGCGCCAGACTGCTTTCCAGGTGTCACATGTAATGATCTAAAACATATTGAAGTTAGCTTTAGAAATATCCAAGGGAGTATGTAATGACTGTTGAAATTAATGAAATTGATGTTCATAAATTAACTTACAACTTTTAACTGCTCCATCAGATGCGATTGTTAATTTTGTATTTTTTTCTTTTTAACCAACTGCTGACCCACACAATATGGTGGGATATAAAGACAGCATAGAATATATCTATGCTAAAATTGACTAGATGGAGTCATCTAAGTAGTCAGGATGTATTCGTGCCTTGTCAAGTCGTTCTAACACAGTTTATTGTTCAAGTTTTAAACACAGACTCAAAACTTAGTATATTTCAGTCTGCAGTGAAAATAGAGGCATTACTAGAATGTTTTGGGGCAGAAAAAGGTGTCTGTGTGTGTGTGGTTGTGCTGTATATCTGTCTCTCTCTTTCTACAATCTGGTGTGTTTCTTCACTTGTGTGGTAATGAGCTTGATGAATATTCATGAGGCAGGGCTGTTGGCAGCATGTCTCAGGATTCCTGTGAAACTGTTGTGCTGGAGTGTCTGAAGGTGCAGAGTAATGCTGCATGTCTTTGAGTTAAAAGCTCAAATGGGTCTACCAGTGACCTGCTTGGCCTTAAAAAAAGTTCAGATGCACTTCATATATGTATATAAACAATATTAATTTACTAATAATTTTAATATTATTATTATTCATAATAATAATAAATATATGCATAAATATATATAATATACATACATTCATGATGATATTGGTTTAGCATAATGATCATGTAGTTATTACAAATAGTAATAACAGTACAAAAAAATAGGTTATCAGACAAAGTCTGTATTGTTCATAAAAAGGTGATATTGGTTTATTGGTCTCTAGTCCTCCTGTTTTTTTTTTCTTTCTCCTTCACTATTTTCTGTTCTTCTCGTGTTGTTGTTTAGAAGTTGTCTGCTCTACGTTATACGTAAGTACATTTTTTTACACTGACAGCTGTTCAGTAGAAAGTCAGACTGTGTTGTTGTGGAAGTTGATAACTATCATTTTCTATATTTTTCATTTTGTTTGCTTTGTTCTGCTCCTGTCTATCTCTTTCTACTTTCTCTCCCTCTCTGGATGTCATCTTCTGTCACTCTTTCTCTCTGTGACTCGTCTAGATACCTGTCTCTCCCCGTCTCTCTTTTTTTCTCCCTCTGTCTCCCGCTGTTATGTGTCTAACTGCTCGTTAAGCCATCTGTAAAACCTTTGATCCCAAAGCTTTGCCACTCAGCAGACAAACAGAGAAGTGTGTGTCCGACTTAGTTTTGTTACACGTGTGTGAGAGATGAACAAACTCTGAGCATGTGTGTATATGTGTGTTTGGAATGAAAGTCCAGCAGGATCCATATTTCGAAGCACTTAATACTAGCTTCGTTATCGTAATTTGTGGATCTCGCAGTATAAACTATTTGAATTGGAGTGAGGTATTTATTCCAAACAAGCTAAAGTGTTCTCTTCAAAAATGATTGACTTTATGAAACTGATGCAGATGGTTCAGGAGTCATGAAGTTTAGTTTTAAAGAGCTTGTCAGCATGACTTCTGACTGAATCAAAGCTAGGTTTAGGATATTTAATAGCAGCCAAAGTGAAGTGGAAATGTACCATTGGAAGTGATTGGAAATGCACCACTTGCTTCAAATTCCTGGTGGGTTGTAGTCTGCTATAGAGGTCTGTCATTCCTCTTCTGACCTCGTGTAGACAAACCTTTGACTGATAAGCGTTTTTTAGTTATGGCCACTATGATAGGTAAATTGCAATGTGGTCAGTCGATGATATAATGCTGATATATGCATATCATTATATTCTCTACCTTTGAAGACAGGGTAACTGTCGGTTTGGATGTGCCTTGATAACCAATCACATTGTAGCCTTGAGTTATAAGATAAGTACCATTGAAATAAATAAGTGCTCGAAACTGAATCCTACCTGTTGCAGATTTTGTCTCTGACTTCTCTTTTAAAAACATTTTTAAGCCACATTTTTGTGAGCTAAATCTCCAGATGGGTCTCGAAGGGTTGTAGGCATGTCCTCTGAGGCTTAGACACAACTTTTATCTGCATATCACTGATTGGCCCGCTCAGATGGCAAAACAGGCCTAACCATCTGTAGCTGAAGAATCCGGCCTAGCTTGAGCTTTCTTACTGTTGCTGAAAAACCCACTGAAAATCAGCATTGGTTATCTGAAGTTCTTAATTTATACAAGTCCCTAACATCAAGTCATTTCATGGGGTCTTTAAACATTAGTGGAGATGAGTGTATGTTTGCGTGTGTGTCAGTGGCTGAAAAGACCTCTTTCAGTCTCATCTTTTCATCAATGAGAGGGACCACTCCGAGCGGACAGGTTTCCTCTTCATCTCACTCTGCCTCTGTGCTGTCCATCCAGACGGGTGACCTGTGGTCTCGTCTCATCAACATGTCTGCTAGTGTAGAGAGCTATGCTTCTGATCAAAGCTATTTGTGTCTCTAAGGGCTCTGATGTCGTTCTCATCAGATATGATGTCTGGATGCTAAATAGACCTGCTTCGAATACCTCCTGACAGCCGTGCACATACACACTGATGCCTGTTATAGCGCTTTGTCACCTTCTTCTTAGGAGCAGAATCAATTAAGTTAGTGTCAAAGTCTTTATCACTCATTCAACCAGACAGTTTTTTTTTTTTATCCATCTCTGGTGATGTCTTGGTTCTTTTTCATTTCAGTGCTTCTCTCTCTTTCCATCACTCTTGTCATCTGCAGAAAATGCATGCTTCTAATCAGTCTCAGTCTTCTGAGAAAGCAAAGGCAGTTTTATTGTTGTTTGAACATGCTCATCTGTTGTGGGTAGAATGGTGTAGTTTTGACTAAATTGAGATCTCATTCTTGAGTCTACTCTTCTTGCATTGTGCACATTTGCTTTTACTGCATGTCAAGCATGTGATTTCTTAGCATAAGATATATTATAAAAGTATATTTATCAGTTATTTTTTTTTCCGAAAATACATTAAAAAATGCAGTTTATATTTGAATACACCTCTATGAATGTTTTTTTTCCTGAAATTTATTCAAATTAATTATTGAAAAGAAACCTTTATTCAGAAAGTTTTTTTTTGTTTTGTTACTTATTAGAATATAAATATATTTTAAACCTGCTTATTGCACATGTATTATTATTTATTAATTAAAAATACAATTTATTTAATGATAGTAAATTTGAGGAAACAGTCTCACCCTCCTTCCTTTTTTTGGAGCTAGAAGTAGTTGTTTTCTCTGCCTGTAAAGAGCCTGTTGACTGTGATTACAAATACCAACGTGTAAACACCTTCCAAAAGTGTGTGACAAAGAACATGTGGCTGCCCAGCAATAGGATTGCCACTGAAATAAACTGTTATGTTTGCAGGTAAAGAAAATGTATATCACAATTATTTTGGTTGTGCAGAGACACTTTTATGTGGCCATGTAGAAATGAATTGTACATCTACATCCCCACTTGGCAAGCAATCCAAAAAGCTCAATAAGCATGAATTGCATTACCCCCCACAATGCCCTATAGAAGTTTTTCATCTCTAATCCTCTGTGTGGTGACACACATGTGATCTAATAGTCTCATTAAGCCAACAAAAAAAAGTGTATGAATGTTTTATGAGAGGCAGTGTTGCACATAGTGTGAGGGTTTTCAGCAGGGGGTCTGCCAATTATTTTATTCTCAAAACCATTAGTGAGAAAATTAAAATGTGTTAAAAATATAACATTAAGTTAACTGCAGTCCAAGCTAAAGTTCAGCTGAATGAGTCATAGTCCCTCCCACATTAAAATGATTGTTAAATTTAAATATATTGTGTATGTGTAATTGCAGACTGTATTCCTTCACACCACTCCACACAGATAGGATGGAGAGTTATGAAAGGCAAATCAAGAGTGCAGATAAAGCATTAGAAAGGAAGAATGTGGTTGATTGGTGAGAGGACTGGTAGAAACAGGAAGAAAAGTGAAGCACTTTTGGCAGAGAGCGTCTGATCGTGACTTGTTGCCCTTGAATGTCTTCTGTTAAATGTGTGAAGGGGAAGCATTTATCTTCTGTATACCTGTGTGAGCGTGTCTATCTGTCCTCCAGCTGACAACAGCACTCTTCATGTTGACACGTATTCTCTCTTATCATCTGTTTTTACACACTACAGCTTCACTCTGAAGAACACACCTGTACCTCTTGCTGCCTAATGCTGCCTTCAAGTTCTTTTGGGAAGCTATTTAGATGTTCCTCAAGCTGTAATTATGAAGTGATGGCCATACAAGTAAGATGTAAAAGATTTAAAAGTGTCATATTTTGAAGGGTGCTTTCCCTTTTAAGAGTACCGCATGTCCGAGTGGTGTCTATTCATGCATAAGATGTTCTCACTAACAAGTGTTTTTCAACCATCTAATCCAGTGGTTCCCAACCTTTTTCAACTCGCGGCCCACATCACCAAAAACACATATGTTTGCGCGGCCCACTGCAAAATTAACTGACCCCGCTATTGTTGGGTTTATAACTTAGTACTCAGAAGCTATATTGTTAATTGTATTTATTGAATGAACTAGGGCTGTGCGATATGGACAAAAATAAATAAATATCGCGATTTCTTTGATCAATTTTGCGATTGTGACACACCGATATGCTTTTACAGTCATAAATGCATTCAGGATTAATTTGAAACATATTCCCAAAAGAAAACAAAATTAGAGCTTTATGAGAAAGTTGTAACGTCTCTAGAACAGACATAAGATGTAACAAAATGTACAGACTTATGGCAAAAAAAAAAAAAAAAAATCCATTGTCCAGGGACTTTCTTTTCTTTTTTGCCATGCATTGTTCATAGAGCTCATTAGTAGTGGTGCCTCAGGTGTTGTATAGCAGTATATGTATGCGGTCAGCTGCGAGAGCGCATAAATATAACGCAAAAGCACATTAAAATAAAACGCACGAGCGTGATTCTCTCTGCTCACACTCAGATTTCCTTTGCTCTGTCACAAAACCAGTTGTGCTTGCTCAGATACACGCTGCTCTGTACGGAGAGAGTGTGCACACTTAAAACGTGTCTCCTCTCACTTAAACTGCATCCTGTGCACTCACAATTCTCTCTGTGCTCATGTGTTTGATATTAATTATTTTTGCACATTTTTATTTCTAGCCTTTTACCGCTTGCAGTGTGAATGCTCTGATCCGTTAACATGGGCTCAGAAAAAAGGCGCATCACAGACAGTGTGTGAACCTGGAGTTAAGCATATGCCCAGTCTGTTCTGTTCTCGCGCTAGGCGCTGCATTCTGATTGGCTCGGATAGCATACTGCGGGAGGTCAGGGCTGCGGAAATTCGTGCTATAAAGCGATTTCGAAATCGTGCACGCTCAAATCGTGATTTTATGAGGATTTCTATTAATCGCACCGGCCTAGAATGGACTGGAAATGAACAGAAAATAACTCTGGCTGGCACCGCTCAGCAAAACGAGAAAACCAGATCCAGGCAGAGCTCAGCAGCGGGTAGACAGCAGAGCAAGCAGTCAGGAGGAAACACAACAGCCATTTATGCATGTTTGAATTTGTTGTTCTGTAGAATATAAATATATAATAATCAAGTATTATTTAATAATAGAACTTGCATATTTGTCATGTTAACTGAACTTAGGACTGGTGGTGGTGCTGCTTTATTTTCAGTGTTTCTGTTAAAACAATTATTGGGAGAAAACCAAAATTCTGATAAGATAATGATATGAATTCTACTAATAAGAACAATAAAAAATGCAGTAAGGATTATTTCATGAATATTAATCAGGTTGTGTGCGTTTGTTCGAACTGATTTGCTGAAATCAATGCAGGCACGATAATAAATGAGAACCAGCCAATGAGATTTGCCATTTGTGGATTAGCTCCACCCACTACTGGAGAAATCGTCAGTTCTTAAAAGCTGAAGAATTCCAAGGGAACGTTGTTATTTTGACTGAAAAATACAGCAAAGAATATTGTATTAGGGCTGGGCGATATGGAGCAGAAAATATATCTCGATATATTTTGCTATATCTCGATATACGATATACGATATACAATATATATCTCGATATCTTTACAGGAAAAATAAACCCCCAAAAACTACTGCAAAAACAAATATGCCAAATATTACATTGTTTAGGGTCCTATGAAACGTTTAATTTTTTTTCTTCACCATTTGTTTTATTGTTACCTAATTCTGTGTTTTAGAATGTGTAATTATTTAAATGCACAAAAACAACTTGATTAGTTAACAAAAAATTATTTAAATAGCCTTATGTGAAATGTTTTTTTCCTTCAGAAATTCTTTGTATTTAAATTTTTCTGGTTATCAAATGAAGGCATAAAACATTCATTTAGTTTATCTTTTAATTATTTAAAATTAAGCAAACTTAATTTTTTGGTAAACAAGGGGGATTTACTATTAAAAATAAAATATGGAAGAAATGTTGTGTGATTTATTCCTTAAAAAAATTTCTTTTCATTTCAATAGTAGTAATAGTAGTAGTAGTGGGCTATGTACATTCTGCTGAACAATAGTAATAGATTTCTGGCAAATACTTTTATTTTGAAGGGTTTACCGTTACAGTTCTCTGTATGTGATATTACAGTCTATGATGTGATATATGATGCTAGTTTTACTCAAATCAAACGGTCAAAAGCTCATGAAGTGACTCTCAGAGCACTTCTGGAGATGTTCCTCATGTGTTTACATCCTTATTTAGTGAGACGAAAGACGGGCGTCAGCGTGCTTCAGTGCATGTTAATAAACGGAAGCTGTGCTTCTGCGCCATTCATTAACACAGACAGGCAGAACATGCAGGATTCATATTTAAATAGACTTTTCCGGCTTAATATTTGCAGATATAAGTCCTTATCGCGATTTGATGTAAGTGCAATGACCTACTTTTCATTAATTTATTCAAAATTTGACTAATTTTGTGACATACCATGTTAAACTGTAAATTCTGTTATGACTGGATTCCTCGATTGCGTCCTATAGTAGACATCTGCCTGCTGTTAGCCCGACGTCTGAAAACCGAAGTATCTCCATATAATGGAGCCAGTTGGACTTTTATTTATTTATTTATTTATTTATATTTTTTTTTGACTAGTTCTGTACACGCGAGGGGAGGGGGAACAAAATCAAGGAGGCGGAGGGCGAGCGAGCTGGGATGAGCACAGCACAGAGAAGGCAAACAAGCAAAGTGGCGGAATCAGAATTAAATATAAACAATATATCGATATATACAATATATCAAAATCCATATAGTGTTTAAAAAATATCTCGATATATTTTAAATATCGAGATATTGCCCACCCCTATCGTACCTTTAATGACCCACTTCTGATAACAGATTCATAATTTATGGCTGTTTTCAAAGAAAATTTAATGCAGAGACAGGATGTATAAAACAGTCTTTACATGTGATCCATCTGTTTCTTTTTTTATTCTTCCATTTTTATTCAGCTCACTCTTTCACTGCGTTTTAGCTTTTCTCTTTGTCAGAATTTCTCCATCTTTCGATCTCTTCCAACAGTAGATTGCTGTCCAGTGCTGAGTTGATCATCTGTCTCTTTCTGTCTCTTCCACTCTCTCCCTTCATCTCTCTCTCTCATCTCTCCCGCTCACAATCATGCTTTGGGTACTTGAACACCTTTTGGCAATAGTTATTTGATTAATTGTTGAATCTAATATTGATTGAGCTGCACGTGATGTGTAAAACTGAATTGGCTTTAGTGTTGATCTACTTCGTTTTGATTGAACTTACAGGCCTCTTTGTTGGGAATAGTTTTTTGCCTTCTTGATTAGGAAGTGTTTGCTTGCACCTTCATCTTTGAGAAGATCTGTTTTTGTATTGTTTGTTCGTGAGAAGTACATCAGGAAACTATTTGTTGTCTCTGATTTGTGTTTATCGCTGTCTTTCAAAATTTACTGAGCTGCCCACCATGGGATAGACATCATAGATGATTCTGTGACACCCAGAAATGCCGAGTGGCATGTTGGCAGCACACTATATTTTGAGACGCAGCCCTGTCTAACCTCCATCTATCCTTTTGTCAGATGAAGAGACTTGTTTTTGTTTTCAACTCTTTGCGGAAAAAGGCATGAAAATCAGTAGTATTGTGATTGTTTTGTGTTAAATAGATACACTTAGGCTCAGTATCAATTTTAATTATTATCATGCATGTCAAGCAATTAGCTGTCTAAAGCACATTAGATGGCATAATAACTTACTACTTCAGTCAGAGAGCAGAGGTGAGAATTCTGTGAAGCGTAGCACAGCTGCACTGGTTTGAAATCCCTTCTCTGCTTCCTATCGAATGTGTTTGCTTTTTTATTGTGGGAAGTGCAACTGACATATGCGGTTTTAAGTTGATCATATTTGAAAGTAATACACAGTCGGGGTGGTTCAACCAAAAAATATAAACACTTAGGCTACATCCAAACGAAGCCAGAGCTTTCCCTATTCTATCTCCTTTTCTCCCCATCTTAAGAGATATCTGTGTCCACGAAACCGACACAAAATGATGTCATATACATGCCAGACCAGCATGTGGCGCTGTAATTCTGCCGCAGAGATACACTAAAAACGGAGAAGTAGACTTGGACTTTATGCATAAACCTTGCGTGTGGTATACAAATGAATATGGAACAATAAAAAGAATTGTTCAGTGTTAATGTTATTGTTTCTGTTACGTGACATAGCAGTTTCTGACTAGGGGCGAGTGGTGGGGTGATGATGTCATCATTTCAGAATATATAGGGATTCGCTGTCCACACGGATATGCAAGTGCGGTGTTTTCAGATTTATTCACTCTGATACACGGTTTAAAAAAATATTGGTTTCACTCTCCCAAAATGCCGGATCCGTCCGGATGAAACTCCTATACCATACAAAATGTATGTGTATACTAAACACGGTTCTGTGTGAATGGGTCCTTAGTCACCAATGAGGCAAGATTGAACCCAGACTTAGAATATAGCACCCAAGCACATTTTATTGTGCCTTTTTTTTTTTTAACCTCTACAGCATCGTTTGCCATTCCCATTTATTTAAATGAAAAAGTGAACATTCTTTAAAACTTTTGCTTTGATCCACAAAATATTCATTAAGGTTTGCAATGACATGAGTGCCATAAGTAATTTACAAATGTAAACTAGTCATAAGGGTCCATTTGGAATTGAGATTTTTACATTATATGAAAGCTGAATACATAATCTTTCCATTGATGTATGGCTTGTTAGGATAGGACATTTGGGCGAGATACAACTATTAGAAAACCTTGATACTTTAGAAAAATCTAAACATTGAGAAAATCGCCTTTAAAGTTGTCCAAATTAAGTCCTTAGAAATGCATAAATGCATTTTTTTATGTTTGCTCCTATTTGATGCTAAAATCGAGTGGTTTCAGTTAGGGCTGCACGATATTGGGAAAAAATTACATTGCGATTATTTAATTTTTCTGCGATATTGCGATATTTTTCTTACAAACAAAAATGGGGTGAGCACACTTACATTGTCATTTTAAATGATTTAAAAATTGACACCATCGTGTCAATTGATTAATATGCGCGAGGGAGAGAAAGCAAGACCACGCTCGTGTTGTTTGAAAAGCGCTTGCTCTCTCTTGGTCTCTCTCTCTCTCTCTCTCTCTCAATTCAATTCATATCGCTTTATTGGCATGACATACAAAGGTACATATTGCCAAAGCATTGTACATAGCAGAAAGGAAACAAACAAAACAAAAATACATATATATTCATAAGAAAAAAAAATTATGTGCAAAATTAATCTATATACATTTCTATAAACATTGATGGTACTTCTAATGTACTCTCTGTCTGTCTCTCTCTCGCACTCTCTGTCTCTCTCGCGCGCTCTCTCTCTCACGTGCTCGCGCTCTCTCTCTCTCTCTCTCTCTCTCTCTCTCGCTCTCGCTCTCGCTCTCGCTCTCTCTCTCTCTCTCTCGCTCTCTCTCTCTCTCTCTCGCACTCCCTCTCTCTCTTCCCTGTTAAACTTGCATGTGGTTTCCGTCCTGTCAATGATAAACTTTCACTCTATGATGGTTAAGCTGTGCAATTAATCCGCGAATCACATTCGTCAAGGGCTGGGGAGCAGCTGGCCCGTACAGTTAATGAATAACGGATCGACTACGACGGCCTACATCGCACATCCTGCGATGTGACTATCGTGGATTCGTACATCGCAATATCTATGCTTAAACGACAGATCGTGCAGCCCTAGTTTCAGTTTTATAGTTCCCTTTCAGTTTTAAATAAATTCTATATTCAACACCGCTCTGTCACTGATCTAAGAAAGCTGGCCCGTACAGTTAATGAATAACGGATCAACTACGACAGCCTACATCGCACATCCTGCGATGGGATTATCGTGGATTCATACATCGCGATATCGATGCTTAAACGACACATCGTGCAGCCCTACCACCCAGTACATTTAGTTAGAACTGACTTTTAGTTTGTGCTTATTAGGATTTGTCATGGATTCCCTGCATTTACGGCCAGCAAATCAACATGCAGTTAAATTCGATTAGTCTTATTATTATTTTTTTTATAATAATTGAATATTCTACTATATGAGCAGACCCTTAATATATAAACATATTGATTTGACTGTTTGAAACATTTCATGTAAGTGAGGCAACAGTGAGACAGTGAAACATTGAGTCAAAATTAATCTGGGGCAAACCTGTGATGGCAATGCAGGGATTGCATAGATCTTGTGAATCTGCTGGTAATCATTGGTTGCGCTTTGAAATGTCAGCGGCAAGTTGGGTTGTTGAAGTCATCTGAACTTTGAGTGGCACACTAAAACACTTGACTGGAAGTTCTGTAGCTGATGCTTTGCTCCAAAGCGTTGCAGTTCAATGACATGAGTCATCTTAAAAGGGCTTAATTCAGGAATTCAATGATGAGTGCATCATGTGACCCAGAACTCTCTCAATTCACACCTACACCTGCTGTACTATACTGGACACACACACACACACACACACACACACACACACAGATACTAACTGAAGGAAATGAAGAATCCAGCCCTCAGGATCGCTGTGAGCAGGTTTTTGGATGATAATGGTGTTGAGCTGGGGAGATTTGGGCTTCCCTGGTAGTGGAGAGCAGTTTGAGCTGAGCTTGTGTTTGATGTCATGTCTAGGGGATGATGGGATTGATTTCTGAACTGGTCAGAGTCCTTCAGGGCTTCAGAACGATCAACTCTCCTTGATCTGTTCCTCCGCCTTAGATACCTGATCACCAAGCGCTTTGGCAAGACATTTTAGCATTATTGTGGGCTGATTTCACGATGGAGAAAAGCATGTAAAGTTTGTGCTCAGTCAAGAATGTTATTATAAAATTCTGTTTTATAATAATACTTTTACAGTTTTCGTTACTCAAGTGTTGCATAACTGCAGCTTTCTTTCAGACCTTTTGTGATGAATAACCATGTCATTTGGTTTGTGGCCAGATTTCAGATATAAAGTACAAATCAAATTCAGTTGCACAGTGTTCTGTGTTCTGTATGAAATGTACATTTTATTATAAAACTATTCATAGCATTGTTTTTTTATGTTTGCTCCTAATTGATGCTAAAATCGAGTGGTTTCAGTTTTACAGTTCCTTTTTATCTGTACTCTCATTTCATGACATGTCTCGATGACCTCACAGCATTTTCACAATTCTCTTTTCTTCTGCTTCTTTTCTTAGATCTCTTTCTGAATCATTAAAAAAAAATCAAAACTCATAGACTCAGTCCTCAGAATCTGTGGAGCTGTGAACTTCTGTTGGAGGGAGAGAAAGGCTGCCACATGATGCCACATCTCTGCCTCATCACCAGTAGGTAAGAAACATCCGGCTGCTGGGCAAAAGACATGCTAGACCTATTGAACATGATGAAGAGGAACAAAACCTTTATTTGGCTGTTTTGTATTTTTGGTATAATGCATGTATTTTGTCTGAAAAGCTTAAATTATCCTCAGGGACACTTACACTACAAACTAGACTGCACGAGTGAAGTGATTCAAATGGGGAAATGGAGTGGTTTAGAGAAGAGCAGGAAGAGAAATATAAAATGGACCTCTTTAATGGCCAGAGAAGGACACTGGGAGATTTTGCAGAGATGTGAAGTGGAGGCAAAAAGAAAAGGAGACAAGCAGAAATGAAAAGGTGGAGGTTTGGTGTTGAAGGATGCATATGTGTAGCATTTTGATGAGAATGGGGTACTGAAAGTGGCATTTTTACAGTGAATAATGGACTGCTGGGTGCTGAAAGGCTGCTGTGTGGAAGTAGAGGAGGGTAAAATCTGAAGGAAAGGAATAACACGTGAGAACTTTTGTTCAGGAAATAATGTGTTTTACATCTGTTTTTCTGTGTCAGACCTCGTACCAGCATCCAAGAGGTGAAGGACTCAGACCGAGAGCACAAACAGACTCGTCTGCTAAGTTAAAACGCACCGCCACACACCCCTCTCTCAGGTGCGTGTAGTACGGATGACCCTGTGGTGATCACAGGCTTGAGTGCATTACTACCGACAAGATGATTAGCTGCTCATGACCTCGTGTCTGGTTTTATCCCCGTCTCTGTTCTCTACATCTTTTTCAGCATTAGCCTATGGCTCTTTTATCTCTTAAAGGGGTGGACGCAAAAGAGAATGAGTCTGTAGCCGGTGAATGAGTCTCCATTTACAAACAGACATAGTTTGTCTGTAGATATAGTATTTCATTGCACTTTAACAAGAAATCTGAATGGCCTATATATGTGCAATATTTTAAACAGGCAGTCAAGTGTCAGTCAGTAGGCTTCAAAAGCACAATTGCACATGTGCAGGCAGTTTGAAGAAGCCCACTGCTATTCGAACCTGTGCAATCCACCAATAAAAGAATATAAAGACAGCCAGATGAGCAATAATTCTGTGCAATTCTGTGCAATTGTCTGTTCACATGTTTGTTACAGAGTGGAAAATCAGCATACGCTTTCTTAAGTATAAATGGAAGAAGTTTACGTCTGGATCGCCTAATGCATCAATTCAAATGAACTTTGCTCCAAATATATGAACTTACCTGTTTTGAATACTTTATAGTTAACATGTTCGTTTATGTACAATATTAGTGTTAAACTGTTGGACTTTAAATGAAATCTACTATTGATTTTCACCAGAACATTTAGACTGATAACTTCCGTGTGCAGATATGGCAGATTTGTCACAGGACACGTGATATGACAGTTGTGCCTTAATATATATGAACTAGCTGTTTTAAATACGGTATTTTTAAATTTAACGTTAGTTTATCAGTATGTCTGAAAGTATATATTTTCGATTATTGGTTTTCGATTCCATAGGCTCTCTCTCACGCAAGATTTCATTTTTTTTTTTAAGGTGAGCTTAAGGGTACACTATTATAATAAATCACAGCTTCAGTGTGGCATCCATAATAAAAAGTATAATTTCATAGATATTGTTTATAATAGTTGTTCATATTAAAATATGTATGAACTTAATACATGACCTAGACTATTTATTTAGCAAAATCTTGTCATTTTAATAATTATTACATTAAATGTATATAAAAAAAATATTGTTGCTCCAATTAAGCTCAGTGTGGTGTTTTTAAACTCTTTTACATTGAATGTCTATGTAAATACTTCATAAACGTACTTTAAATATTAACTGATGGTTGTCACTTTAAGTTAATTGATTTTCTATAGATTCTGTAATCTTCAGACTTGCTCTGACCTTTTGCAACTAGCATCAGCTTCTCCAGACTGTAAATCTGTGGAAAATCAGTGCAAAAATTGTGTAATGTATTCCAGGCTTAAGATACGATAGATAAGTTGAAATCCATTTAAAAGGGGTTTCTTCTGTGTTCATCTCCATGAATTAAATATTTTATTGGTTTGTTTTATTAGATTTTTGAATGTGTTACTTAGCTGAACGTGGACTAGTATAGATTTTGAAATTTGCTTAAATGACACTTCACTATGAATATATAACTGACTCGACTTGAATGCCTTGTTGCTGGATTTTAGTGTTAAATTTTTTTACACTGCAAGGGGGTACCTTCAAAAAAATATACTTTTTTTTTTACAATTATTCTTTAAAAGTTTCCCTAAAAATAAACAAGGTTTTAAAATAAAACTTGATATGAGCTTAATGGGAACAAGGATGTGAAGTGAAGTGAAGTGACATACAGCCAAGTATGGTGACCCATACTCAGAATTCGTGCTCTGCATTTAACCCATCCAGAGTGCACACACACAGAGCAGTGAACACACACACACTTTGAACACACACCTGGAGCAGTGGGCAGACATTTATGCTGCAGCACCCGGGGAGCAGTTGGGGGTTCAATGCCTTGCTCAAGGGCACCTAAATCGTGGTATTGCCGGCCCGAGACTCGAAACCACAACCCTAGGGTTAGGAGTTAAACACTCCAACCACTTGGCCACAACATAAAATTTTAAAACAAAATCTAATAAATAAATAACACAAATAAAATAAATCTTTGTCTGTGCTGTTTCCATTCAGTTAGAGGCAACCACTGAATTTTAAACAAAGTATGCAGCGCTTGACCCTATTGATGAATGCTGCTTTAACATGCATTATACAGATGAAAAAAAAATATCATCTAAACTTTTCTAAAGACAATCAATTCCCCTCAGAGATACATTCATATAAACTCCTACCCACAACTCTATCGCAATTCATTTAATATCTCAACCGATTTTAACTGTCACCTATTTGTATAGATTTCAACCGGCTCACGGTGCATTGTTACATCCCTATTATTATTCTGTTTAGAATGATATTATGCTTCAATACTATGCTTTATCACTCATTTAATATTCCTCTAATTCCTTGTGCAGTTCTTTGAAACTGTGATATAATGAAACCCTAGTGAGGTAGTGAAAGCACAGCAATTACTGGAACTGAGCTGAATCCATATAGATAATGAAAGTAGATGTTAGAGGGGTTTTATTTTGCATTCTGGGTGTTTTTTCACCAAAGAAGTGGTAATTTAATTTTACAATACCATTTTCCGCACATTCTCTGTCATTAAGTGTTAGTGTTTATGTGATTGTTTTGTTTGAAAACACCAGTATGTACACTACCATCAGAAGTTCAGGAGCAGTAAGAAGTGTTTAATGTTTTAGAAAGTCTCTGATGCTCACAAAGGTTGCATTTATTTGATAAAAAAAATACCATAAACCTATGAAAACATCCTGTCGATCTGCTTTAGACACTTTAGTATGGTGAATTTTTTTATTCAGTTTCAGTGATTACATCTTAAAAATGCTTTCATGCAGTGTGACAGTGCTTTGCAGACGTCATCGCAGACGTACAGTGGAAATCCCGGAGTGTGAAGAGTCAGTTTGTTTGCAGTGACAGAAAGCCTCTGTTGGGGATCCGTTTGCACATTACAGCACTCAGCCGAATTTGAACAGTGACTTCCTCCCAATTATTCAAGAGGTGTAAACACATGCAGTGTAAAATCCTTCCTGTTTCAGATGTTGCCTGAAACAAAGGCTGCGTTCAGAGGAGAAAGTCTCACACTTCGTCTCTTACAGTGCTTCACATCCTGCTTTTTAAAAAATAAATGACCATTCGCAGCTTATTTAACTATTTGAATTTTATTCCCTGTCAAATTCTGGTGTGTGTAAATTAACACTAGATGTAGAATATTCAGTGGTGTGTGTGTGTCTACCAGTGGCTGGCGGTGACTTTTTTTTAACCGGGTATGCTGAGTGCTAAGATTAGGACCATACCCCCCACCCCCTCCTCATTGCTTTTAGGACACACTCCAAAAGGAAAACACCATGGCAGGTGTCGATTTAAAAGTATGCACATTCTTACCTTATTTTTAAATAAAAATTAATCTCTAATCCTTTTTTTTAACATTTCATGTTTATCCATAGTAATTAAAATGCTAGAAAACTTTTTCTAAGTAAAACCCCCCAAATAACGTTTAAACGTAGTTACATTATGATATTCAGAGGACATTGAATATTCAGAGGATGGGGAGATGGGCAATTCCCCCACTCTGCATAGACTGATTTTTTTTTATTAATTAATTAATTAACTTATTCATTCATTATTTTTTTGATTCTCAATGAATGGGAGATAAAACTCCCTCCCCGGTGACACTACTCCAATAATAGACCATGCAAAATACAAATAATAATTTTCCTATTATTATTTACCACTTAGGCATATTGACAAAAACTTCTTCAACATTGTCTATTACCAGATTTTATTTTATTTTATTTTTTTTGTGGACTTTTGAAATTTGCTTTGCTTTAGAAAGCATGAAAATATACACTTACAGTTACAGTTACACATGATGTTTTTTTTCTCCATATGATTTAGTCGAGTTAGTTTTTTCATTAAAACAAAATGTAATTTTCGGCAATCGAGATCTGGCAGCAACAGCTAGTGCATTTTTCTTCCCGGACAGCTTACCTCGTGCATGAAATCAGCCCTATACCAGAAAAACACTGAGAACACCCTACAATCCTGAAGAGTCATAGCGGCAGAGCGGAGGCGAGAAAGCTGCAGAAAAACTGCTTGTCTGGAAGCTTCCGTCACTGACTAGATTTACAGAAAATTACAGTTGTTTTTAAATAAATAATTTTACACACTTATTCCCAACCCTCTTTTAAGCTTTAAGTCACATCTCAAATGACAAGGGATCAACTTATAATTATGTTTATATTAATTAGACTGGGTATGCGGCACATTCACATATATGGACGGAACACCACTGTTGTCTACATCAGGTAATTGGGTGGCAGAGTGTCGGTAGGTCTTAGTTTTATAGCCGCATGCAGGTTCCATAACTATACAATCCTACACACTCTGTCATGCAATCTCATACATTTACTCCGAAGGGGAAAAAAAATTTCCATACAAAAAATAAGAACCATATGGTTAGCCACCCACAGTTTGTGCGCATGTTTGAACCGTGGTTCATCCTGTGTTTAATGACGTTTCTGAAAACATAAATACAGTCCATTTCTATGAGTTGTCAAATTTTAAAGGCAATTACGATACTTGGAGAGGGAAAGAAACTGCAAACCCATGTAAAATTAACTTTGCAAACATATATGAGCATACTTTGTAACATGTCTTTGCATACAGCAGTCAGAGCCACGCAATAGCACTAGTATGTGACAAACCTGTTTGAAGAGCTCACCAAATATTTATTTGCTGTAACAATAGGTTCTGCATTTTCAGCTTTGAAACATTTGTTTTTGCTAGATTATTATTGATTTGCATTACTTAACCTGAACAAAACCTTTAAGATAGTCAACAAATTAGATGCTAATGAGTTTTCCAGCTGCATCGTTTTTGAGCCTCTGTTGGGTATCTCTCTGGTTTGTGATGCTTTACTTTAGTTAAAAAGTCTATCGAATTAAATCTTTTATTCTATGAAAAATTATCATTTATGAAGACATCTTAGTGATCTTATTATGAATGACTCATCACTGCATGCTAATTTTCTTTTTAATTTGATCTTGTGATATTTTTGTGAGACAACCCTAACCCTATCATAACCTATGAAACAACACTTCTCTCAGATGAGGCATGATACACTTGTCCAATATTTTAGCTTACTTAAATCTCATTCCTTTAATACAGTCGACTGCAAGCTCACATTCAGATCTGCGTCCATCTGTTTTTTTTAATTATTTTTTTATTATGTGTATCACCTGTACATCAGAATACAGTTAAAAGATGTGATGCTCCACTGATCCACTCCATCTTGACTTTTAAGGATGGAATTGCTAGAAATGTTCTGGTAACTTCATCCTATGCATTGCATTTCATTTCCTTCAGTTGCTTGACAAGTTAAAAGAAGACTTGATCTTAATTGGCTCTGCTGAAGGCACTTTTGTGTGTTTGTTCAGGCCCGTTTAGGGGCCAGTTCATTGAAGTTAACTTTTATAGGGTGGGTGTTATGTGTAACTGGGGGTTTTGATTGGCTTCGTTATGATGGATGCCAGACTTTTTAGGGATTAGTTTATTTCTGTAACTTTGAACTCTGCTGGACTACGGGAAGGACGCTGTCGCCCCAATCTGTTTTGTATTAACTTTGTGATGAGGTCACAGGGGAGAGGGATGCTAGGTGACTCAGCACGGCAGGTCTTAAACAGGTCTTTGTTTGTGTCTGGTCATAATAATCAAACATCTCATTGTGCTTTACTCTCTCTTGTTTAGCCGTCTTCATGATTTCTGAACAGTTGGAGCTTAGTTTAAATGTACTCACTGCTTTTTGAAGTGAAATATGACTCAAGTCATTGCTGGCAATTAAAAATATTAGAAATTGATGGCTTAATTTTTCATGTGCCATTTATTCATAATTAACTTGGAAACAGCTGAATGTATTATTTCCTATGGTTTTGTAATTAAATATTACACAGAGTTGAGTCACATGGATCATATCCAAAATATAAATTGTTTATTATATTTTTAGGTGAATTTCAATTAAACTGAGGGGAAATTAGGTTTAAAACTGATTTTCTTTTTTCTTTTGTTGGCTCATTTGAAATGTGTCCCCTTCTCATTTCATGTTTTTCTCCAGCTACTAGTTATGTTTCAGAGTACGCATATGAGGAGAAAAAAAGTTGTTTATCCTTTCGACTCGTGTGTTTTACCAGAATAAGAGTTAGACAGAGACACAGAGGGCTTTCACACATGGCTCAAGCTCGGCTGGTGAGCAGTATTAGGATGTGTGAGAGCGTCTCTTTTTTCTGTATGTGTGTGAAAGGAAAGAAGGATCAACAGAGATGAGAGACAACTGTAAGGACAGCCAAAGAAGTTAGCAGCTACTGAGCTGCTTTGTGTTTGGCACATTGCATGAGCGAGGGCTCCTGCTAATTATACCGCTTTTATGCTTCTAAAGAAAACCTTTGAAATCTATTGAAGGGGGATAATTGAGCCTGGCAATGTGTTACCTGAAAAAGTCAAGTTGAAGGTCATTACTAAAAATCTAAAAGGACCTGATGATCCATTTGAGAGCAAATCCTTTGTTCCTAATGTAAAGATGTTTTAACTCTGCTGATGTGCTTCAAACACCAAATTCAGCATGAACAACAAATTAGAAAAGGACCCGAGGGTGAGCCTTGGGGAACGTCAGTCAGTATGATGGGGTTTTAGTGGGTGCGGTTTCCACAAAGCAGATTGGAAAATTTCCTATTTCTAACTTGCATTTAAATCTCATCTGTCTTATCTGCTTTGTTGTTTCTTGATGATGTTTTTTCATGTGCTTTCAGGTGGTAGTCCTCAGTATTTTATTCCAAGAGAGAATATTTTGTAGACTCGTTTTGGATGATGTACAGTGCAGAAGAATAAAATGCACCTCTGTCCTGCCAGTGTTTTCAATCATAGGTAGAATTGGATTTGGGGCATATGAAAGAGTATATTATCGACACTCTTAAATTGTTTTATTGAGCCTTAAAGACTCTACAGAATGAAAACTTTGAACAACGAGAGACACACTGAAGAGGGTGGTATTAGAATAAGAACAACAGTGCATTTTAAATATACCGTATTAACAAGCAGTGAGTTAACAGTTCTTACCCACACAGCTCCTCACCTCTCTAGCTTTAGAGGTTGTAGATGTACCGATTATAACTGTGGGTTTTGTCAGGTTGCAGCTGAGTGTTTTTGCTAACTGTATTGTTGTGATGGATGGCAGGCGGCGGGTCTCAGGCAGGGGGCCCCCCTGTGGGGCCGGTGCCCTTTCAAAAGTGACACTCACACTCATGCATACTGCTGCAGTGGAGCAGAATAAGAATATAACTATACTACTTGAACGTGGAAGGATGACAACCAGAAGTCATGTTTAGACAATGTGGTTCATGATACAATTTTTAATGTGGCAAATAAGCAGCATGTGATAATGTGCCTTATGTAATTTAGTTATACAATATTTCTATAATACAAGTTTTTAGAAGTTTAGTGTTGGTTTATATTTTTATTTTTTATTTCACGTTTTGAAAATCTCTTACAAATATTTAATGTGATCAAAAATGCAGTAATGTGAAAAATTACAATTTAACATAACTTTTCTATTTTATTATATTTTAAATAGAAATTAGAATTTATTTATAACAATGCAATTCAATCAATCAAACTTCCCAAACTTTTATGTGTTTTTTTAAATGTAAGATTTGATTAGTTCAATGCAAAGCTTGCTGTGAACTACCAGTGCCCTGATCTGTACAGTTATATTTATTGAGCTAGAATTTTTTTTTTTTATCCACAATTAGGTATCATTTTATTAACCACATGTTGTGTCGAATGATGATATATGTTTTACAAGTGTAGTGAGCAGCAAAGCAGCCTTTTTATGTTAGACAGACAGATACGAGCTCCATTATAATGTATTCCACATTTTGTGTAATTAGGTAACCATGTTGAGGTCGACAAGACTATATATATGTACGCATGTGTTTGTTTACAACCTAGATATTTTGGGGGTATTTACTGTGGTGTAAACTTGAGAGTCAGCTGTCTAATTGATCACACTGCAGCAGTGTGCAATGGCAAACTGTTAGCACACACACCACTGCTCCCTAACTGTGTCTTAACCAGAGAGACACTGCCACTCTCTTTTTCAGTAGGGGAGAAAAAGAGAAGGGGAATTCAAGGGGTTTTCTACTACTGCAGCCAGTTTTCTTGACTTCATGATATCAGTTAAAATTAAGCTGCAATTATATACACTTTTTAGTTGAACTTGGTAATGATTAGATGTGCATCAAATTTGGACATTTCTAGTTCCACACATGCTAAAATATCCAAAAACAAACTCCAGCATATTCAGTTGTCGGACACGACTGAAACTTCAGACAGGACTGGCTTCTATGGTCAGAAGAAACTGAAAATGGTCCAAAACAAACATCAAATTCAGCACAAATGTGTCATACTGAGCACACAATGAAGCTTCTGCCATGGCCTTCTTAGTCCTCTGACCTGAACCCTAAAGTGGGGTGAACTGAAGAGAAGCACCACCAACATGGAACTGGGAATCTGAAGGATCTGGAGAGATTCTACATGAAGGAAATGTAACTGATCTCTTGTCAGGTGTTCTCCAAACTCTTCAGGCATTATAAGTGAAAATTCAGAACTGTTTTCTTGGGGAAAGGATGTTGCAATAATTGTGGCCAATGTGAACTAGAGAAATACTTCTTGGTATTGTAGTACTTTTAAAGTTTTTTTTTTATCTGGTGAATGACACATGATGTAGTCCTTGTGCACATATTTTGCATGTCTGTGAGTGGTTAACACACCCAATTCAGATGACCAATTTGTTAGAAGTGAGCTGTGTGTATGAACTGTGTTCCAATCGATATGATCCCTACACCGTGCTCATTGCTCCCTACTCCCTGAAACAGAGGTGTACTTCACTTCAGAACATGGGCTGGAATTTGGAGCCACTGATGTAGCTTGTTGTAGTAATGTTATCTCTGGTATTCTGGTCTTTGAACATAAATGCATTCAGGTGGCGTGGCTTTGGATGGTGATTGGTAACACAGAACAGATAGTGATGGAGGACAGTTGTTGATGGACTATGCTCCAGAAAGGCGCCAAGGGCCTAAGAAGAAGAAACTTTTGAATGTCCTTGTCGAATGTCCTGTTTGATTTGGAAATGTCATCTGGAAGTGGGTTGCAATCAACATTTCATGTTGAGTTTAAGTGTGTTTTTTAGATATCAACCTAACATTAACCCTAAATGCATTGCATAGGGTTTTGAATAAGGTCAAGTAAAAAAAAAAAACGTCTGGTACTCTCTTCCAACATATCTCTTTCATTCTGTGTCTGTGGAGAGAGAAAAAAAGAGACCGGATAAAATTAAACCAGAAAGAAAAAAGTCTTTGAGAAATTTGACCCATCTTCCCGAAATTATATCCTCTCTGTGGACTCCTCCCCAAACCCATTCTAAACCCCTCCTCTTTCTATATTAAGCCACTCCCCTTCGGACAGTGTGTAGTTGATTTGTTGGAAGAGCTTAAATAAGTGTGAGGTCATCTGATGGTTCTCATTTCCTCACAAGCAGCTCAATCCAGTAGGGAGAGTCTGCTGGGCGAGGCTGTATGTTTCTCTTTCAAGTCTCAACTAAAAGAGAATTTCAGTGCAGAAACGCTGTGTGTTTTCTCTCACCCATTCTCTCTCCCTTCCCCTCATTAATTATTTTGGCTGGGTAACGTTTGCAGTAATGAATTCCTCGAGGGCTGAATCCCCTTGCCTGGCACCAGTCTCATCCCACCCGCCTCGTATGTGTCAGCCGATCAGATCTCAGATGCTGTCTGACACTCCTGTAAACTGTCACTTGTATAAGTGTGTTGTAACACTTGTTTCTATTGCTTGGTCGGACTTGAGTTTGATCAGATATTGAACCCCCCCCCCCCCCATTCTCTGTATTATTGAACTCATAGTCCTGTTAGATTTAGCATCACAGTTGTGCGCACGCAGAATGTCCCGTTGTCTGCTGTGAATCTGCAATGAATCACAGAAGGATGCAAACATGTGAGCTGCCTTTCGAAAGCTGTTTATTCAGAGAAAGCAGCAATGATAAATGCTTAATTTTAGGGCTGCAACAACTGATTGATAAAATCGATTATTATCGATAATGAAAATCATCGACAACGATTCTCACTATTAATTAGTTGGGTCTGTCCATACTGCACGTCCAACTTCAGCCGGTCGCAACAAGTTACAGCACTGAATAACGCATTTCTATGCACAAAAATGCATCTAAAAATAAAGTAAAATGAGTAAAATTATGTGATCCAGGCTGCCTAACATTGAGAATTTTTATTTTAAGCTTCAAGCTGATGCATTAGCATTATGGCTTGCCCTGTCATTCACTTTGACAGAGACATGTGTGCGTCCTCAGCACAAAAAACTTTCAGTTAGAGGTCATATCCTCAAATTCATGCAAGCCTTTCAATATTTGTATAACGGCCCATCCTGACAGTCTGGGTTAAGTTGAAATCTTTACTGAAACACAGTAGAGAGGGAGACACTGTTCAGCGCAAAAACATTCACTGTGCTGAAATATCCGTGGTTGAACATTAAATTTATGTTTGAAAGTCAACATGCGAGTAATTTATGAGAGTACTAGGAACTGTGAGACGCTTTTACAGGAAAAATAAATGACAGTAAGAGGAGAATGTGACTGTGATCAAAGTACATGCCTGGCATGTTTTTGCAGAACATTACTGTGATTTTATTTGTCTTAATTATCTTTATTTACATTTTTGATCTAGAGATTTAAACTATATTGCCTACAGTGATAAACAAATTTATTCAAACAAATGCATGTAGGGTTTTAACCAGTTTTGTAAGGTTTGTGCCATTGCAGCTCTTAACTAAAAAGTTACTGGTAATTACCTAAATCTATTTGTTTGCATTCTGTATTGGTTAGTCCTCAAATATGCGTAAGCTCTTTAGTTACAGTAGTAGACTATTTCTAATGCTATAATATAATTATGTCTGTTATCTATGAAAGAAAGGCAGAACAAATAGTCAAGTGCTTTATAATGTTTTTTTTTTTAATTCAGATAACCAATTAGTCAAAAAGTACATAAACAATGCCAGCAAGCATGCAAGCTGTTATCAAAGGCAAAGGAGGCCGTTTGTGTTATTATGTGAATAAATACAGTTTACTTGTTTTGGTTTGTTATTTGCCCAATAAATGACAATAACACTTTTAGATTAACTTTTTTTTTTTTTTTTTTTTTTAATACAGATTCCTAAAATATTTGTGTTTTCTCTATTATGACAGGTGGTCTAATAGATTGTTAAGCACTGTATTTTTTCAAAATGTTAGTTGCAGCCCTATATTATGTTATAATTTGTGTGTCTAGGAGTGTGCAAAGATGCTAATTTATATATTTGTTATTGATAGGGTATCTGATCTTTTCTTGCAGACTCGGGTGTGAATTCCATTGGAAAAAAAATGCGTTCACACCAACCAAACAAACTGTACTCTGACTTCAAATGGATTTTGATTATCATAGTTATGTTTGTGAACTGTGTTACACATCAGTCAGGGCTCGACAGTGTGAAAGCGCTTGCATGTGTGACTAAAAATAAATGTGTAAAATGCATTTAGGAGTGTGTGAATAAAAAAAAAGGCTCCTCTGGATCCTTATAGTGTTAAATTCAATGTTTTTCAAATATAAGGTTATAAAAAAAAGCTTTAAACGTCTTAAATGGTACAACATAAGTCTTAATTAATTTAAAGAGGTCTTGAAAGGCCTGCATTATTGGTAGTAGTTTAGGGTAGTTTTCAGGAGTGATGATATTACTACATCGAGGGTGAAGTGCTGAGAAGTTCTCTTCTGCCATACAGTACGTTAAAGTTAGAATTAATTATCCGCCTAGAAAATTGCCACCTTAAATTTTGTGCCACCATACTTACACTTGTAACTACTCATGTAACCATCTTCAAATATAGAAAACATGGAAGTGTTTGGTGTAGGGATGCACCGAAATGAAAATTCTTGGCCGAAACCGAAAACCGAAAAAGAGAAAACCAAGGCCGAAAACCGAAACCGAAACACCGAAAGAAATTATGCCAATTATTAGTACCATTGCATTTATTGCTATGACCGTGTACTACCTTTACTAAAATTAAGACATTGCAATTGCATAAATTAATATTAAAGTTTCAAAAATAATTACAATTACATAACTTATTTAAAAAAAAAACATAAAAATACATAATTACAAATGATGCAAATATTTATTAAGCACATTGCAACAATGCACAGTATAAAATAAAATTCAAACTAAAAATTTATCCCACTCATGTGTATATTTAATAATAATGTACAGGCCTACTGGCCTGCAGAAAGGTTTAAAATGAACTGTTCTCTCATAAAAACAAAGTGCATTTAGGTGAAGTGCATTTGAAATGTTTCTATGTGGGACTAGAAAGTGCATTACTTCTCCAGTTGGGAAGACTGTTATCACTTCTGGGGATGGGGACTTCAGACAGATAACCATCTAGCTGTTGAGCAGTTGAGCTTGTCATCTGCCTGACATTTGAGAAATATTTGAGAGAGTGTATTTAAATAGGGCCAGGGCATAAATAAACATTTTTATCAAATTAAAGCAGAAATCTAGCAGAAAATCTAGAATAAATATGGCTACAATCTGATATTATGAATGTATATATGTTTGTGTGTGTGTATAAGAACAAAATAGCCAACGTATTATTATTATTTGAGGCACTTTCTTGCAGAATTCCACTGAACATATCAGACAACGATGGTGCATGCCCCTCATCTGGTGCAGAGACCAGTCTTTTTTTCTGCGCTCTGATCTGTCTCCTGCGCATGGCGCTTCTCCGTCTCCACGCGGGTTCTCCGCATCCAGCGCGGCCTGGATAATTTCCGCATCCAAGTAATGGTCTTTATAACGCGGATCAAGCACATTCGCGATGAAGTGCAGAGGATCCGAAAAGATCTCAGTGAGACGTGTGCTAACAGACTCTATAAGACTGTACTTTTCTTTGTTTTTACTTCGTGGTCCGTCTTAATCTCTTTGTTAGGAGACGTTTTAGTGCTGCGAATAAAGGAATAAGAAGAGAGAGAATGTTCTCACTGGTGTTAAGTGAATGTCGCGGGGAGCTCGTGGTCTTTGCTATGCAGGTGCACGTGCAGGTCGCGGTTTCTGTTTGCGTCATCACAACATTTCGGCCGTGTTGTTTCGGTGATAAAAGTCTATCGGCCGAAAACCGAAAAGGCCATTTTCGGCCGAAAATTTTTGGTGGCCGAAATTTCGGTGCATCCCTAGTTTGGTGGCTTCTAAATTCATCCCTGTGTGGATCCTATGGTGCTAAGCTAAACGCTAACATAGTGGTGCTGTGTGCTACAGTGATTAAGTGCACAAGAATCACAAGATTTTCTAAGTGGAATGCATTTAAGTGTGTTAATTACACCTGAACATGCTGCACTTTTATTGGGAACTGAAAACCAATCACCAGAACTTTATAGATACAGACTAGAACTTTGCAAATAATTATATTTTTCTAGAAATAATTAAGATTTCCTGTAGAGTTGTGTGTAGTGGTCGACCGATAAGTTTTTCTGCATGGGCAAAGTGTTATTTTGACTTTTAATTTTACGGACCTGAGAACACACGGTGCTCACACTCTCCCTCTTGATCATGGTCTTCTTTAGCAGTTCTGTCTAATATGGATAGATGTTCGTCTAATAATCAGATAGAAAGGTTTAACAAAGGAATTAATGTATACAAAAAGTATTATAACAATTGCTTTTATATTATTAGTAATAGAAAGGCAAATGTTATAATACTTTCTCATTTCATTTGCCATCATCATTAAGCAAATACGCATTTATATCATTTAAACATATCTTTGAATGACTAATGAACATTTAATATCACAAACTTTGCAAACTTACTCGAATACAGACGTGAGATCTTGTGATGTGTGTATCCAGCATGATCGTGTGTTCTCTGTGTGACGTTCGCTCTGTGTGAATTGAATGCTTTAAACTTTACACTCGTGATTTCAAATTATGCTGCGCTTTATGCATTTGCCCACTATTCATGTCATTTTCTCTGCTGTATGTAAAATGAATGTTACCTTGGCTTTATTTGAAAAATATGATTCCCTATGCACACAAACTTCCCAGAATACTGAGTGTCCTGTTGGTTACAGTGAAAAATACTTTGTCATCTAAATTATAAGTATGTTTATTTTACACATCCATTGTCAAATGATTTCAGATTTCTTAAATATTAATTAAAATAAAAAAATATATACTATATCTACTTTATATCGGTGATTCGTGAGTGATTATTGTGTTGCCTAATGTGAGTTTGCGTTCACAGTGCCAATAGATGAGCATACAAAGACAACTGGAAATGAAGTTCAGAAAATAGATAATTGGAGACACATGATGGGAGACACGCACGTGGAAATTAATTGGCAGGAAGTCAGTGCTGATTTGAATTGCAAATGGACACCAACTTGTTCCCTGACTTGAATGATTAATATTTTATTGTTTTACTGAGTGAAATGCCACAAGTGTTTTTCAACAGAAACAAATAGCACAGTGGAAGGAGGGGGAAAAAAGAGAGATTGGCTTAACTGATAATAATGAGTTACAAGGTTCTGAATATTGCCTCTGAACTTTAATTTTGCTGTGTGTGTAGTATGCCTGGGCAATACATCCAATATTATTTGTTTTCATGGTGAATTTTCTGTATAAATTTTAGCAATATTGTGAATACCACAATTGTTTTTTAAATAAAGTCAAATTTCACAATGTGAAAATTGTTGTCTTTATATTGTCTCTTTTAACTTTAGTATCAAATATGGTGAATTGGTAAGTTAGAGTTCTGTAAATGCAATTGTTAATTGAATCAAATTTCAGCAACAGAAAATGTTTGAAAACAGAAAGAAAATAAAACAGTAATGTAGTTAGTGCTCTTCCAATGACATTTTGACTACCAGTGTCTGTTTTGTGCACACAATGAGAATAAGTTGTAACAGGTTGTGTCTTCGGTGCGGATGCACTTTGTGACCAAAATGATGCTAAAGTAGCAATATGTCAAATTTGTTGGGGGCGGTCTGTCGCCAATGAGCATTATTACAACCGGTTCTATTTATAGATGTTTTATAGAGTGTTATATATTATAAACACTTCACTTGCCCAGTTACCAAAATTTAATTATTTAATCTTTATTTTTGGCTAAATAATAAAATAAAAAAATGGTGCATTACTGATTTTTAATAAAACACTTATTTAAAAAACTTTTGTCACACCCAAATATATCAATTGTTCAAGGATAAAATTTTATTAAAGAGTATAAATTTTTAGCATTATTACTATATATTATTATTTTGCTGCATATAAATAATTACATATTCTTCCTAGTCTTCAAGATGTTTATTTTTATATAGATTTTACTTCAACATTTTGAATCTGCTTGACTATTCAGTCAAAATGATTCTACCGCTAATTGGAAAAATCATTATTTTAAACCGTTTCAGAGCAAATATATAAATGTTGAGATCTATTTTCTGTGTTGTTAAATAGCTGAAAAATATTGGGTTATAATTTAATTATGACCCAGCCCTAGTGTGGAGCTGGGAAATGGACGAGTTGCTCTGTACTTCTGGAAACTCTGAAACTTTTGAATTGACCTTTTTGTTCTCCTAATATTTTCTTTTTTTCTCACCTCCCCACCGTACACTTTGTTTTGCACTTCATTTTTTCCACTCCACAGCTCCACCATATTCTCTCTTATTCTCTTTTTCAAATCCTCGCACAATTTACAGATGGTTCTGCCGGGCCGTGGTCTATCTTTTCAGTCCGATACTAATTAGGGGAAAGAAACGTCTCCATCTCTCGCACGCACAGACGAAGGGACGTGCAGGTTGAGTGAGAAAGGAGAGAGGGGAGCGCAAGACAGTAAAAAATGGAGAGAGGAATGAGAGATGAAAGGGTGATGAGGTTGCATCAGATTGAGAAAAGAGAGGACAGTACTTGTATTTTTTTCTTTTAAGTTTAGCTAAAATCAAAGGTCCCCCAGTCAGCGTGTCTGGTAAATGTTCAGCTCTTCATAACTTTCTGATCTGACCAAAGAAAATTGTGCTCTTCTGTGAAGTAAATGAAAAAGTTATCTATAAGTGATTTATTTTAATAGAGAATAATAATTTTTTCTACCTAGCTCATGACCGTTAGGCTCTTTGACCATGTGTCCTTTAAACATTTATAAATGTCATTTATGGAGCGAGAAATGTACTTTTCTGTTTTAATTGGTTATCAGTCACGAACTTCCCTTGGACTGTTTTTATATCCATTAATTAGCCTTATTAATGACTTATTGTACTGTTTGATGAGTGGACAGTTTGGTGTTTCTGGTCAGTTCATTAATGGCTAGGGTGGATCCAGCTAACGATTAAAGTTCCTTAATTAGCAGCAAAAAGAGGAAAAATAAGGATTAGTCCTGAGGTTCTGTTTATTTCTTTATATATTGGTCTGAAGAAAAAAGATTGAAAAGGTTCAGAGGTTTGAGGGGAATTGAACAAGAAGGCCAATAAAATAATGAATGTTGCTTTTCTCCTGGAAAAGAGAGGGAGGGATTTTCACACAAGGGAAAAAAATTAATCGTTTTTTCTCCAGCATTATAAACACGTAGCTTGACTGGTTTAAACTCGCTGTAGTTGCTGATGGTGCTTCCGAATCTGGTTTTTGCTCTGACACCAGTGGTAAATGTAGACATATCAATCAGACGGAGATCAAACAGGACACAAGATGTGATGGTTTGTTTGATATAAAATATAAAAATATGACATGATATTCAATATAAATAAATAGTAAATAAGAGATATAAATATAATATTTAAATAAGTATAATAAATAAGAGATTAATTGTGCTGTGTACAGCCTCATTGATTACAAACAGGACTTTGTGAGATTGCATAAAACTGAAATGAGTGACTTTTTTTTGGGATTATAATTTAAATAGTTTTTGAAAATCGAAGTTTAAAGATTTTGAAATAAGTTCTCAATATCTGTTTTTTTCTGTTTTCTCTGCTACAGATTGTAAAACGAATGAACTGGACGGCTCACTGAAAAACACCTCAAGGTTCTGCCTGTATTCCTTTTATGTTCTCTGGGTTACGCTGAACACAAGTGTTTGCCCGGATCCTGGCGGCGGCTGTGAAAAACACATGTGTGCATGAGCATTATTTGCTTTTGATTGAGAAATCACGTGTGTGTGCTTTGTCGGGGACGTCCTGCGGTGGCTGGCGTAGTGACCCTCCCCATACCCCACCCCCAACGCTCAAAACTGGCGATGTCCAGGGTGCCGAGTCCTCCGCCTCCTGCAGAAATGACCAGCGGCCCTGTGGCCGAAAGCTGGTGTTACACACAGGTGAGTGAGTGCGTGTGTGTGTGTGGGGGGGGGGTTCTGGGTCAATAGGTGAATCTATATACTCTGAGACAAGGGTGCTCAATTCTGGTGGTCTACCTTCAGAGTTAATTCCATGTCTAATCCAACACAACTGAACCAGCCAATCAATCTTCATGGGCTTACTTGAAAATTACTGGCAGGTGTGTTCGAGCAAGACTGGAACTAAATTGTGCAGGAAGCTAGATCTTCCAGGTGTAGCAGCATTGGTGTCCCAGACACATATTAAGTCTCGTCCGATGCTAAAAATGTCTGATCAACAGGCCCATGTGGGATCTGCATCCTTTTTGTTTTTCTATGTTGAATGGAATTAGAAGTAGTTTTGAAATAACATTTTAAAGGTAAAAAATTACCTTTATTAATTAACTCATGTTCTTTCAAATCCCTATGACTTCATTCTGTGGAACACAAAAGGAGTAGTTTATCACAGTGTTAATGTTGCTCTTTTACATTCTGAAAAAAAACAAAAAACAAAAAAAAAGTTACCAGGCGCAGTTAAGCTTCATAAAGGAGCAAAACACACTCATAAAAGTCACTCAAGTTTTCATTAAAAAAAAAAAGTAAAAAAAGAAGATGAACTGTTTTCTATTTGAATGTTTTATAATGTTTATTTTGTAATGTATAAAATGTATTCCTGTGATGCAGAGCTGAATTTTCAGCATCATTACGCCAGTCTTCAGTGTTACATGATCCTTCAGAAATTATTATCAAATGCTGATTCGGTGCTCAAGAAACATTTCCATGTTGGAAACCATTGTGCTGCGTAATATTTTTGTGGAAACCATGAAACATTTTTTAAAGGATTCTTTGAGTAGAAAGTTCATTCAACAGAGCAGCATTCATTTGAAACTGAATTTATTTATGAGAATATAAAAGTCTTTACTGTCACTTTTGACCAATAAAACCC
Organism: Carassius auratus; assembly: GCF_003368295.1. Taxonomy (NCBI): domain Eukaryota; kingdom Metazoa; phylum Chordata; class Actinopteri; order Cypriniformes; family Cyprinidae; genus Carassius; species Carassius auratus. The sequence goes on along the minus strand of NC_039245.1, from coordinate 4,546,763 downwards.
TTGCTGAGTAAAAGTATAAAAAAACTAGATTTTATATAAATATAAATAATATAGGCATATTACATAATATTAAATCTAATCTGTGTTTGAGAAAACATCTCTGTATGTATCTGAAGGATCTGTGTATATGTCTGTCTAAAGATGTATGGCTATTATCTTCTCTGTGTTCTGAGTGTGTGTGACTTCACAGGACCCTCCTGCGTGTTCAGAATCCCCTCGACTAGTGAAACATGTTCCATTAATGCTTTCATTTATCTTGCCATCATTCTCCCCCACCGTTTTTGTTTGAGGTCTTTATAATCCTTGTTCTACCCATCCTGTTTGTTGTCAGAACATGTTAAGATAAAAGGTGGTTTTGATGTGTTGCTTTTTGAGGTCTTGCCCAACACTTGCCGATCTAATGTAGGAATGGGATAAATGGAAGAATGAAGTGTCTTGTTCGTTATCTTGTGGGTTTGTGTTTGTCCAGATCAAAGTGGTTAAGTTCTCCTATATGTGGACCATCAACAACTTCAGCTTCTGCCGGGAGGAGATGGGCGAGGTCATCAAAAGCTCCACCTTCTCCTCAGGGGCCAATGACAAGCTTAAATGGTAAGATGGGGAGGAGCGCACATGGATTTGCATCTTATTTTAAGTTGTCATTTTAAGTTCTTTATTAAGTATAAATCAGAGTCTAGCTGTTGATGTAGAATTCTTTGTGTTCGAGCAGGTGTTTGCGAGTGAATCCGAAAGGTCTGGATGAAGAGAGTAAAGATTATCTGTCACTCTATCTGCTCCTGGTCAGCTGTCCCAAGAGCGAGGTTCGGGCAAAGTTCAAGTTCTCCATCCTTAATGCCAAGGGCGAGGAAACCAAAGCTATGGGTGAGATGGCAAACTCTTAAGAATATATATATATATATTTTTTTATTTAGTGAAGAAAGCAGTACCATAACGTATATACTGTGCTTTTAGCTTCCTTTATTTAAGTTGTCTCTTGTTTCATGTCCATCCAGTTTCAACTAAAAATATATAAACCATTTTTAAATAGATTTTTCAGCCAAAATAACTATAAATTTGAGTGATTTTAACACTTTCCCCCACATTGACGAGTTAATTTGAGTTATATTTCGGTGAATTGAATATTCAAATATTCATAGAGCAAAATATACTGTAGGCCATCAAATTTGAGTGAAAATCATCAAAATCGCTGTCGGTGGCTGGCAAAATAAATAAATAAAAATGCTGGCGGAGAAAGGGTTAAATTGCTCATACAGTGATTTTTGTCATGCCGTCCACCTCTAATCTAGTGTATAATTTGATCTCCTTAAAAAAAAAAAACACTGTGCATCAGTAAATTTCGTTCCCGCATACTCATCACAATCAGTTTTATGAAACATTTATTTAATCAGAGAGCATTTTTTTGCAGACTAGCTCTGTATGGCTTGATTCCTTTAGAGACCTGTAGATCCTACAGACACGAATACCTGTGAAACAAAGTTCATCTCAGAGTGGCATGCCTTTGAAAGTGTGATTGCTCTTGTATTTTCTGGGAAAGAAATAACTGTCAATGTGAACTTTTCCCCTTATAATATTAAATTTTAGGCAGGCGGCAGTGTTTTAATTGGGATTTTTTTGGGGTCAGGGCCTTCAAGTGGGTTTCAGAGGGTTTGGCCTTCAGTGGCACTGAATTATAGTCACTCAGTTGGAACAGCTTTATGCCTGATTTCGCTTTTTCTTCCAGCTTTTAAACCAAGTATTATTCATAGCTGGGGGTGTGTGTTTCTGTAAGGTGGTTTTGTTATTCTCATAGGAAAAATATTTCTGACATCCTGGCGTGGATGTTAAAACCTGGTGTGTGCGCATTTATAAATGAAATATTGAACAGATCAATATGCATACGATATGAGTGTGGGTGTGTGGTAGGTCAGTGAACTCTGTAGCTTGCAGGGTCATGGAGTTTATTTGGTATAGAGAAGAAATGGGGCAGAAGAAGTGTGTGTGTGTTTGGTTAGAAGATTTAGTATGCAACTAAACATTGAACTTTTTCAAACAGTTAAAGAGTTTTTGCTCTCTCCGAAAGTTCAAAATCCTGCCATCATTTACACACCTTAATGTCAAACCCAATGAGTTTTTTTCTTCCATGGAACATATATTGTAAAATGTAAATGTGAAATGACTGTTTTCACTGCACCTACAATGAAAGGACTATAGTTTTCAAATTGGATATAAAAAGCAACAAAAGTGAATGATAAAGTGACTCAGTATGTTGTGCATTACAGTAAATTACGGCTGTTTTGAAGCCATATGATAGATTTATGTGACGAACAGACTGAAATTTAGGTGGTTCACCGATAATCTCAAATAATCAAAATAATCAAATAATTAATTAAAGTTAAGTAATCTTTAACTGCTGCAACTGATCAGGAGATAAATTCGTGAACCAGATTAGTCTTATTCATGACAGATTTATATATATTTTTTTTTTTATTACCCCCCTTTTTTTGTACTGAATCATTTGCCAAGTGCAGCTGGGGCAAATGTCAAGGTTTTAATAAAATTTTAGTGTGTTCCTTACACAAAGCTATTGTATGGCTTCAGAGGACATGGAATATAGCACACAATATTTTTGATGCCTATATGCTGCTGTTTTTGTGTCATTTTAGAGCTTGACGGCTCTAGTCTTCTTCATCCACTTCTGTTATACTGCAAGAATGTCAAGGATATTCACCTTTTGTGCACCTTTTGCCCCCCACCCCCCCCCCCAAAAAAAAAAGATTTGGAAATGAAGTAAATGATGACAGAACTTTAATTTCTGAGTTCTTTATAGCTCTCCTCACTAAACATCTGCCCGTGTTTATAAGGGACTTACAGTAGATGCTTTCTCTTATCTTTGTTTACAGTGAACAGCAATGCACTAAAACAATGCAATGTTGTATAGTGCTGTACAAACAACAAACGCACATTAGCATTGAAAACCAATGTTCTTCACCATGTTTTATACAAGCCTGTATTAAATGTTATAATAAAGGTAGCGAGCTCCGTGTGGCCTGGAGAGATGAAACTGAGGTGCGAACGGCAGTCACACTCATCTTTTTGAAGAATCTCACATATGGGCAGAAAATCGGGAGTGAAAAAAGAGTGCCAGATTGTGGCAGCGAGATGAGATGAGAGGTTGAACAACCCCGTCTCTCATTATTTTCTGCACCTTAATTGGTGAGAAGGCACTCCTTGTGTTTTGCCCCATCCTCCAACTCTTTCCTCTACTCAATGCTCTCTTCATTTAGCGCCCCTCCGGAATTGGGAGGGGGGGTGACATGCTTGGGGCTTCCCCGGGGACGTGGGAGTGCCGGCAGCCACCGCACATTGATGGGGAGAGTTTTAAAAGCGGGACGGAGGATGAAAATATGGCAGCAGAAATTGCTCTATCGGTTCTGGATCATTTAGAATCCAATTTAATCCTGGCCTCCTCCTGGGGGAGAGCGAGATGAACGAGGGAGGGGTGGGGGAGCAGAGGTGGAGAGAGAGAAATAAAAACATAGTAAAGTGCTTTAATTAAGAGGGCTGTGAGAAGGCACTGGGACTCTGCAGCATGACTTGTGTTTATGGAGTCAGTCATGGGCATGATGAGGTGCAGAGGAACCTGTTCTTCTCTCAGGATCAGTATTCAGGTTTGACTGACAGATGAAACCAGTTTTAGGAATATATTTCAGTTCATGCCACACATTATAGACTCTCTGAGAATTAGTTAATCTCTCTCTTTTTGTGAACAGGCTTTTAGAAATCAAGATGCTGAAGGTCAGAGGCATTAGGCTAATAAAGAAACTAAAGATTCACACAGTTGTGGATTGGATGGATGTTGGGTAGTGTATAAACTACTCAGTTGACAGGTCTTTCACTGCATGCTGTGTGTAGTTATTAAGATGAGACTGCATGCTGGCAGATATTGATTCGGAATGTGCTTCATTGGCTATTGAGCGTTTGATGAATATTTACACAACAGAGCTTTACTGCTGTTGCTCTCAACCCCGTGTGGCCTGTAGCTGTTAAAAGTCTCATAGATCAACCTTTATAACACTGATGGTTTCACTGTAAAGTCACAGAAGGATGGGGATTTCATTTATAGTTTTTTAGCAACATGTGCTGAAGCTAATTGAGATGTGTAGGTCCGACATGCACATTCATATAGAATAGATATAATAGTTATAAATTTATGTAAAATAGTTCCTGGTAAAGTCAATTCAAGTCACCCGTCACATCTGTGCTAAAAGTATCTCCATTCAGCTGGAGGCAGGTGTTAATTTTAATAACCTACTATTAAACTGTGTCTGTTTTTGTTGCTCTCATATATAGTTTTTAATTTAACAATACTAAGCCGGATGATTGAGTAAAATAGTGTGGTTCACGTCAGTGTTGTAGTCGAGACCAGCTCATTCGAGTCCGAGTCCAGATCGAGTCCAGAGAGGGTCGAGTCCGAGTCAAGACCGAGTTCAGAAAGGGTCGAGTCCAAGTCAAGACCGAGTTCAGAAAGGGTCGAGTCCGAGTCAAGACCGAGACCAGAGAGATTGGGTCTGAGACAAGACCTAAAGAAATCTTCAAGAGTATGTCAAATGTTTGGTGGAAACAATATAGGTTAAAAGGGCCACATAGTATGTGGTGTAAAGGTAATTTTATTAGTATTATGAAGTGTTACTTGTCAATATTAAGTGCTCATTTTCACACAACACCGTTGTACCACTATACACATCCATATAACCTTTCTAGTACACATAACATTACTGTACGATTCTATATTGTAATTCTACATAACACTTCTAGTACAAGTAACATTACTGTACCACTACACCTGTAAATGTTCAACTGTAACAGCTTTTACATAACTTTTAACCTTGAAGCTTAACTAATGACTGCTAATATCCTTACAATGTCTTGGATTATGTGCACTTTAGATGTTGTGAAGATTAAAGATGGGCATAATTACTTTTCAAAAAAATAAGTGAGGAGACCATCCAGCTACCCAACCAAGCACGATGTGGTCTCATGATCAATCCACCCCGACTAAAAACACTCTCTACTGGCGCAGAGGAAGCGGGGACTGACAACAGTTACCATTTCATCACTTTCTGTAACAGCAACGGATAATCAAATGCTAATTTCCCTGGATGGTGTGTTTTAATGCAGGGTAAAATACACACTAGTCGAAGTTTTTTTAGTTACGTAGGCAGGAGGGTAACTTAAGGCCGGTGACACACTGGCTGCGTGGCGTCTCTACTGCGTGCCAGAAACGTGGTGGCTGCTTCGCGTTTTCTGTGTCTTTACACACCAGAAGCGTGTTTGCACGCGGCGCTTGGCGCGCTGCTGCGGCTGTAGGTGACATAGAGAGAGGCCGCGAAAAAAACAGGCTCTTTATTTTTTTTATTACAATATCAAATTTATTTTTTTATTTTTTTTACACACCTACTGATAAGACACCATCAACAGTATTGATGGCAAAATAGAGTATGTTTGACAGGTGCAATATTTGAAAATCGATCATTATTAATTTATTTTTAAAATTACATTTATATCTGAATTTATGTCAACCTATAGACTTTCAAATATCAAAATGTCATGAATTAATATGTATTTGTGTACAAAATGACATATAAACATATTTTCCTAGTATATTTTGCCTGGAAACGTTTCCAACATGCACGCGTGTCGCGTGAAAAATAGGCGTCGGTTCTATTTCTAGCATGCGCGCCTGGGACGTGCGTCTCACGCAGGCAGTCTGCAAGATCTAACCTGTTAACATGGGAGCCGAATTAAAAACAGACACGCCACGCAGCTGAGGCGCTTGCGCCATGCATCCAGTGTGTTGCTGGCCTAACGTCTCACGTCAAAAGAAAATCACCAGTCATTGGATGTGTCAATCATACATCAATTTAAATAAACATTAACATACAGTAATAATCATGAAATATTTGGATTGGGACTCGAGTGGACTCGGGCATAAGTCCGATTCCTAATATGTTCGAGTCCGAGTCAATACCGAGTCAAAATGCACACGAGTCCATGACAAGACCGAGACCATTAAAATACGGTCTCGAGACCGAGTCCAAGACCGAGTCCGAGTCTCGAGTACTCAACACTGGTTCACGTAGCAGCTTAGTCCAGCCGAGAGCCACCCCGAGACATTTTTACAGATCTGATCGAGACAAGCTGATCAGAGCTGATGGTTTATCATATTAGGGAGTTAAAGGTGTTTTGCTCTCTGTCTGTTCGTATAGGAGTGTCAAGGATAGAGGACACGAGAGGATTGTGTTGATGCTATTGTGAAAATCAGTCAGTTAACTCATGTTGTTGTTCTGACATTGTGTTACTAAACTCTCTATTAAAAGTCCATAAAATGTTTTTGTTGTTGTTGAGATCTCACTATATCTTCATTTTTAGTGTAATGTTGCCAGACTTCTGACTATTCTTGTAAAATCTGTCCAATTTACAGCCTTTTCTGTAAAAGGACTGCTCGTTTAGACGGTGAAGCGACCATCTAACTAAAAGACCATCTGCTAAAAGATATAATTTGCTTGCTACTAAGTGGCTTGAGTATAATTCTTGGAATTCTTTCAAAGACTGGATGCCATGGTCCCTGCAAATGTTGGCATATCCAATGAGGAAATCTTCTTCAGTAGAAAAATCAGTGTATCCTGACACCTGAAAATGCATATGTGCAAGCCAACTGGATTAGAACGGGCTATTTCAGCCAACTTTAGCTTTGTGTGTTTGTGTGTGTGTGCGCAGTACGCATCAGGTCGTAAGTGGGCAGTCAATGGGTGTTTTGTCTGAGGCTGAGACTACTTGACACCCTCAATGTCTTCCTCAAGGAGTTTGAAATTGTGGTGCTGCAGTTTAAAATGGTTTGCTGTTGAACTCAATTGATGCATGTCCACAGAAACTCATCTAGTTTTGTGCGCTTACAGATGTGTTTTAAAGTATGGACAAACAGAAATTGGCCTTTTGACCTTCCTGGCTTTCTGTGTGTGTATGTTTAGTGCATCTGCGATCTGAGCAACCTTGTCTCTTTCTTTCGTCTGAGTGCCAGAACATTAGGCACTGTGCCCCAAAACCCAGCGCTGGGGCCTGAATATGTATTACCACTGACTGCTCTTTCTATTTCAATGCTTTAACTCTATCTTCTCCCTCTATATATGCATAATCCATCTGTCAGTCCTTTTATTGGAGCTGTATTCTGTCAGATGTCCTGAAACACTCCTCCTTTCTGCTTGTGTATTAGTTCCCACAGAGGCCTGACCTTGGTTGGATGCCAACAGGAACTTGCCCTGCCCTCCTGCAATTGGTTAGTTGCTAGACGTCCCCAATGAAAGCACAAATTTAGCCACTGCCCTGATCTGACCCCAGACCTCCTCGAGAGACCAATCAGCGTCTCTCTTCTTTCCAACTCTCTCTCTCTCTCTCTCTCTCTCTCGCTCAGTCTTCCATTATGTGCATCTGTGGTCAAGGGTTATGCTTAAGCATCTGAAATAGTACTGTTTTTGGCCTTTTTTGTCATCAAATGACCAGTAAAGTGTGTTCATGCCCGTATGGTGTGGGGTTTAAAAATGTATGTTTTGAAATTCTGCTTCTCCTGTTTAATAGGTAAGTAACTTGATTTACGGAGGAGTTCTTGATTCTGGGAGGGTTAATTACCCAGCGGTCCATCAGCGTCTTCTCTAAAGCAGCTGAATCAAACTTGCCATCTGTGAACGCTCCTGTCTGTCCAATTCGAGACATCAAATTTCATGAGCAATACACGCAGTCCTGGAAGCAATACTTCAGCAGAGGCATAACTTAGACCGATAAATTGGCTGATACTTGACCATTTTGTGATGTATTATTTATGTATGTCTCATTAAATTGTACTATAACCTCTTGTACTCTTGCTATATAAATCTGTAAGATGTGTCAGTTTTCTACTTATCTAAAAGACAACATTTGTAATTTGTTTTAATTTAACACAAATAAACTAATGCTTGGCCACAAAGTTAGTTTATTTATTTATTTACTTGCGTGACAATTTTGCACATTTCCCAACACCCCTTATCCCCCAATTTTCATTATTGTAAAATATGTGAATGTCAAATTTTCAAAGTGTTAATGCATCTAAAATACATTTAAAAATATGTAGTGTTACATCTGTGTAAAAAGAACCTGGAAGAGGACATGTACTCAATTATCACATTTCAAAAATACATGTTTCTAAAACTGGCTTTTTTTCCCCTATAAGTAAAATATAGTTATCATAATAATTATCATTATATTGACCATTCTGCTGTTGGATACCAGCAGCAGCTATTGCAAAGTAACTGTGACTTAAGTTCTGATTTGAAGGGCCTTCCTGAGGCATGTCTTTGGTTGCCCTTCCAGTGCTCCCCCATTGCGTAGATATGTCTGACTGTCACAGTTGAGCTGTGAACACACAGCCATTTCACACCATGTACACACACCTGCACACACACAAACAAACAGCAGCAGATTAACCGGCAATGACTTGAGCTTCAGCTGCACTCGACGGACAGAGAAAAGAGGAAAGATGCTTCACTGGAGAACGAGTGTAACGCTTAGGAAGAGAGGCTGTCACACTTGATAGAGTGGGCTTGTCACTGTGCAACATAGAATCTATTCAGCTCTCCTTTTTTTCGCTCTTCCTCACTTTTTGTGTTATGCATTTCTCTTCTCTCCCCTTCTGTGTATGAAAGCAGTGACTAAGGTGAAATCCTCCAGTAAGATTTTGGCCGGCACATCTGGATTCAGCATCTACTTTTTTGTTCTTTATCCTTCTCTTCTTGTTCCTTTGTCTTCTTTTTGTTTTGGTTTCTTCACTTTCTTGTCTTGTTGTTTTTCCTTCTCTTGTAGATTCTTCAATTCTTATTCTTGTACCTTTTCATCTTCGTCGTCTTCCTTTCTCTTCCCCTTGTTCTCCTCCTTATCTCTTATCTCTTTTCTCTTCTCTTATTATATTTTCTAAATACCTTCCAGCATTGCTTATGTGAACCTGATCCTGCGGGTCAGCTGAAACATCTGCAGTCTAGATGGAGTGAAGGTTTGGACATAATAGCTAAAAAAAACAAATGAATTCAAGGATGTTTAAGTTGCTTTGAGAGAAACCGCAGGAGAGTGAAAAATCACAGAATAATCAGACTGGTTATAATGCACAAATTGATGGAGAGCAAGATTATAGACCTTGCCAGATAGGCAGAAAAGCCTCTTAAAAAGAGTATTTGGATTCAGATTAGTCTATGTATGAGATGTCTCGCAGAGATTGTTTTTGCCTCACTCTAATACTTGACTGAATTAGTGCTTGTTCTACATTGTGGTGAAAGTTCCTTCGATTCCTTCCACCTAATCAATTTTTGTGCCAATATGCTGTATTTCTTTATTTTTGTGCAGAGAGCCAGCGGGCGTATCGCTTCGTACAAGGAAAAGACTGGGGGTTCAAGAAGTTCATAAGGCGAGACTTCCTCCTCGATGAGGCCAACGGCCTGCTGCCTGATGACAAACTGACACTATTCTGTGAGGTCAGTGATCCACGAACAATCATATGCTGCACTTCTTTTCATAGGTTTATGGTGTAATACTTATCAAAAGTTTGGAGTCTGTAAGTTCTAGTCTCATACTCGGCCAGGTTGCATTTTTTTGATCATTAAAACACTTGTATTGTGAAGTATTATAACATTTTCAAATAACTTTTTTCTATTTTAATCTATTTTAATATATAATTCATTCCTGTGATTATTTTTTAAGCAACCAATACCTTAGTTTTTAGTCTTAGTTTTGATAAACAAAAAGTTAAAACAGAAGGTAGTTCAAAAGTGACATTAATCCATCCATGCTAAATAAAAGTTTTGATCATCTTACTGACCTCAAAGATTTGAATTGTAGTGTGCGTAGGGAAGGTTTTTAAAATAAATAAATAAAATAAAACAAATATTTGAATACACTGTTGAATTTGCACTATAGTCACAGACATTCAGACGGATGCTTTTAGTTGTAGCGCGTTTCTTTTTGTAACTTTTTTTTTATTTTTTGGGATACTGCTAAAAAGGTTGTTTAGATAATGTGTTAGAAACAGTGATAAAAAAGTCTCAAGGTCCTGGTTATATTGGGCTGCGCTCCATCTAGCTGTTTTAGAACAGAAGAAAGTGCTTTATGTAAACACTCCCAAAGAAACCTGTCTGATAGGGGTCAGGTGAACCTGAAATCAACTTATTTATACAAGGTTTCCTTAAGACTAATTAGTCTGCTTGTCTTGAAAATGTGTAGTTTTACACATCCTAATCAAGATGGACAAACTTTCCTTTCCTCTCCTCTTCCTCCTCTCTGCTCTCTTCCTGTGTCTCATTATTATTTCTCAGCATTGCCTCCTCCTTCCTTCCTCCTTGCACCATTCTTAACTCAGTTTCCTTTCTCATTTTTTTTTTTGCCTACATTTGAGGTGTTTCTCTCTATTTCTCCGTGTTCTGTTATGCACTTTCTTTTTTAGGTGTTATCTCCTTAAATAAGGGCCTGAATATACCTTTCCCTCTCTCTCGCTCTCTTTTTCTCTCTTGTTTTAAGGAGAGGGGTCCCATTAGAGGTGAAATACTTGGTGTTGTTGTGGCCGGTGAGATGGAGGGATTTAATTCTAATTCTGGTTTCTTTTCTCAGCATTTTAAAGATTGCTGAAAAATCAGACTAATGACTCGTCAGTTTTAGCTAATGATTCATTGACTTTGGTAGCAATTTTCTCTTGTCCGACCCACCTTTTCCTTTTCTCATTCCATTTCTCTTTTTTTAATATTGTTCTTTATATTCTCTCTCCTTCACCTGTACTTGCTTTCTCTTTCTTCTTTCTCTTTCTTCACCTCTCCATCCTCCAGCAGGTAGATTGCTCCTAGTAAATAAATGAGCTCTACACTTCACTCTCTCCATCTGACAGCAGCCATCTTTCACTCAGTGCAGCCATATGCCACACTGATATCTCTGAGATCCACTACGGCTGCAACATCTGCTGCTGATATATATGTACACACACACAAAAGTTTAGAAATGGTAGCCAGTTGGAGTAGTTTACTTGAAAAATGAAAGTTTTTACTATTTACTCACCCTCATACTTTTGCTCTAGCATCTTTTTTGAAGCTCAGAGCCTTAGTCTCCATTCTTTGGAGTTGTATCAGAATGAGTGATTACAGGAAAGTACATTTCTTCAAAATTTCACCTCAAGATTTTTTTAATGTTCATTTTTTTTATTGGTAGATTCCAATGAATTCATTTTCCAGATGTTATTAGGCATAAAGCTAAAAGGAAACAAATAAAGAAGTAACAATATAAAATAAAGTTGAATAGCAAATATAATACAATAAGTACAAAAAAAAGGATAAATTATTGATATGAGTTAAGAAAAAAATAATAAAGATGAAGCAGCAACAACGGTGTTGATATTGTTGATTTTGAGTTGCCTCAGACTTTTACATTGCACTGTATGTTCCAAAGAGGTTTGAGTGTGACATGAATGTAAGGAAATGGTGATAATTTTCTTTTTTTGAGTGAACTTTCACTTTAAGATGAAGATTCTGTACCTTCAGCATCTGCTTTGTTCCTCTTCACCCTCAAAACACAGAGGGCTCAGCGGCGATGTGATGGAGGGAAGCAGAGGGACAGGTAGAAGTGCTAAACCGTGTTACCCTAATTAAAGTGCAAGAGGATTTGAATGAGTTAGTACTTAACATTTGAAAGTTTGACTGTAAACATTCATATTACATATGTGACAAACTGATGCGTTGCGATCTTCTGAAAACACCTCAAAATGCATTCGTCTTTACCTCAGTGTTGTGCTTGTTGCATCTCTACAAAGGGTGCTTTCAAAGTCAGGAGTCCCTTTTCACGGATGTATGAGGTCGGTGGTCTCTCGACAGAAGAGTCAGCCCGCATGCATACATAATCACAGACAGTTCAGTGAGATGAGGCGTGGATGCTGGTGTCAGAAGGAGGGAAAGAGAGGAATAAGATCAGGTGAAGGAGAAAAAGGGTTTGCGATCAGGGCCAGACTTGAACAGCTTGAGTGGAAATGATGCGTGTAAAAGCGTATGTGTAGTCTGAAACAGAATGACTGCATAAACACTAACTCTCTGACACAAACGCACAGCTGCTTGCCTCTCTGTTTGTCAGGCTCTCTCTCTCTTTTTTTTTTTTTTAGGATGCAATGAAATAAATTGGACACATAGTTTTGACATCAGATATGATATGCACCGTTTCTGATAGTTTTGGACATTGACCAAAATCCCAAGTAATTTTATATCAAACTAATGATATGTCATGATATAGTTATTTTTGCTTTAAATTTAACCTCAATATGATTTCTATATTACACACAGAGGTGGGTAGTAACGAGTTACATTTACTTCGTTACATTTACTTCGTTACATTTACTTGAGTAATTTATTGGGGTAACCAATACTTTTCGGAGTATATTTAAAGATGGGTACTTTTACTCTTACTTGAGTAAATTTTTTGGGAAAAATCTGTACTTTTACTTAGTTACTTTGGGCGACGTTCCTCTCGTTACATTATCTTACCGCAAGAAATGTTATAAATGCTTCAATTTATTCCAAACGCGCCGTCTACTTTTCTCTGGGCAATGAGCGATGCCCATTCGTGAATGATTCATTCTTTTCAGTCAATTCTGTTCAGAGGCTTGATCAAACCAATTGGCAAACGAGTGAATTGGTTCATGAATCATTTTGAATGATTTGTTCAGTTCCCTGCCGCACACGCTGAGGGTCTGAAGCGGTTCACTCAGAGTTGTAACTTTTAAGATCATCAGCAGCATTGAAAACGGGGCTATGGAACTGCACTGAACTGAAAGCAAATCTGCAAAGGCTATTATTTGCTTGCGATGGAGATCCTTATTAGATGAACACCGCGTGTGCTGTCTACTGTTTAACAGGTAACGTTAATAACTTGGGCTACATTCGATTACAGTACACGATACCACTGTGACATTAGTTTGTTTTACGTGTAACTTATAACAGAGGGGAACCAAGTTGAATGCAGCTTCCAAAAGACCAAAAATAGCCGATTAAGATTTTATTAATTTTAATACAATCACACCGGCGTGAGTACGTTCATCGAGTCATATCATCAGCTGCTAAATTCAGATCTGTGGTCGCTTGCTGGCGCTGAGCCAGAGACAGACGCGTTTTTACAGAACTGCGCATTATAACCAATCACACACGATTCTGTTGAGCTTTTGAATGCAATGGCCAATCAGAGGTGTTCCGATGAGTCATCGCTGAAATGCCGGTGCTTCCTTCACTTGCTCACTGACTGAATACCTCTTTCTGGCGAATTCTCTCGTCAGAAACAACAAAGTGCAGATGTGTGTACGAATCTATAATTAAGATATTGGTTTCACAGTGTTAACAGTTTCAGTGATTTTAATGGGAGTTTCTGAGAGTGATTGACTCTAGACTGTCAGTGAAAATTATCTTTAATAATGTAAATGTTATTTGCTCTCTTTCTGAACAATGAAAGATTAGTAGCAATATTTATATCACATTAACTTTCAATGTTAAATTCACATTTAATATAAAGTCAGTCGTATTAAAAATATGTTATGGCATGACACCTATATCTGTTACTTAGGTAAACAGACATGGTTTTATAGTAAATTACATAAATTGGAGTAAAGGCTTATGAAATGTATACATTTATATACACACACACACACATACATACATTTTATCTATATATCTAAATAAAAATAGGCTCAGTATATATGACCTAAAGTAACTAGTAACTAACTACTTGAGTAGATTTTTTATCCGATACTCTTTTACTCTTACTCAAGTAACTATTCAAGACTAGGGCTTTTACTTTTACTTGAGTAAATATTTCTAGAAGTACTTTTACTTTTACTTGAGTAAAGTTTTTGGGTACTTTACCCACGTCTGACTACACAAGGTAGCAGTGCATTTTTGAATGCATGCCGGTGGAATTACACAGTTGCACTGTTACCCAGCAGCTGTAATCAACCGGGACTGGAGTGACATTCAGAACACACTTCCCATTACAATCAATGAAACTTTTAGAGGTAAGAGTGCAGGCTATTGTTTTCTGCTTGGTATCAATAATAAAAAAAAAAAGACTGGACTCTGGGTAAACGACAGTATGAGTCTCTACCAGCTGATCTATTTCTACCTCCACACGCTGCTGTATGTATATATAGTCCAGCTGTATTTTGTTTTCAAGAGAAATGGAAAGGAAGGAATCGTGTTTTTAATAACATTTGCTAGACTATAATAGCTGTGTACACCTGCATCAGTGTGTGCTGATTTTGTTACAACTCTAAATGAGATGGCATAGAAAATTCAGCAATGCTACATTAATGAGCAAATTAGCTTATTTGATGTGATTTATTTTTATTTTTATAACACTACTTGATATTAGGCCACTGTCAAAACAAACACATAATAGCTTTGATAGATTGAGAGACATCTGTCTGTCTGTCTATGTACAGACGGACTCAAATCTGTATTGTATCTGTTGTGTTTTTTATTTGGGAAATGTTTAAGGTAATTCAAGTATAATTGTCTCTTTCATTGGTGTGCAGTGGGGGTGTGGTTGTTATTAAGATTTGAAGTGAGAAGATACAGTGTGGTAATTCTCTAATTAAAGTGTGTGTAAATGATGCAATGCTTGGTTTGATTAATCAATGAATTCATTAGGACCTGGACAAGCGCATTAGCATGAGTAGTCAGGACCGCCACTGTGTATTTATAGATGAAGGAAGTCACCTGGAATTATTGTTTCTCTTTTTTTGTTTTTTCATCTCGTCTCTTCCTCTTTCTGTCTCGTGTGCCCCTAATGAGTGAGTGATGAATGTCCACACATGGGTTTCTCTCAGCGAGTTTGAGTGCGTGTCGCAGGTTCATTAATCAACTTCAGCGTACCCACACTCATTTACACCCTCCTCCCTCATTAGTTTCTGTGTTTAGATTTACACACAGTAAACAGTTCAGTCATACTTGAGTCCAGACAGCACAGAGCTGCTCATTAAACTGATGAG
Organism: Carassius auratus; assembly: GCF_003368295.1. Lineage (NCBI taxonomy): Eukaryota > Metazoa > Chordata > Actinopteri > Cypriniformes > Cyprinidae > Carassius > Carassius auratus. The sequence goes on along the minus strand of NC_039245.1, from coordinate 4,531,705 downwards.
CTTGACTTTAAAGAAGTGATCCTATTTCTAAGGCTGAAGATGAAGTCTTGTGATTGTAGACCGACAGATAGACAGAATCCCTGTCACTTATTCACCAGCCTTAGGACATATATTTCCTATTCATTTTCTCTATAAATATCTTCAATAATATTTAACTCTTTAATCTTCAATAATAACACTCGGGCCATATGATTTATGAATCATGATATTACAACTTTATCATGTCATGAGGCCTTTTTGATCATGTTTTGTGTTAGTTTGAAATATAAAAATGTTTTTTTTAATATATATATACACACACAAAGTACAGACCAAAAGTTTAAAGTATAATACATTTAAAAAAATATATATTTTAAATTGTAATAATATATCACAATATTACATTTTTTTCTGTATTTTTGATCAAATAAATGCAGGCTTGATGAGCAGAAGAAACTTCTTTCAAAAACATTAAAAATAGTAATGTTTCCGAACTTTTGGTCTGTACTGTGTATATATATATAAATAATAGTAATGAAATCTCATTAGGCAGAACCATCTGTATTCAACAGGTCTGTAAATGTAAAAAAAAAAAAAAAAAGGTTGGCTCATCTGTCTGTGTCTTTTGTTCTTTATTTTTATTTTATTCTAGCTTGAAGCTCTATGAATGCTGCTTAGTAGACTTTTTTTTCTCTCCTGGTGTGACTTTAGTTCAGTAGTTTTAATAGTGGTTTATGATGTTGTTTGTGGTGTTAGTGCAGGTGTTTTGGTGGTTGTTTCTGTTGTTTTGCTGGTATTGCAGTGTTTAGGGTAGAATTGATGTGTTGTGATGCCCATAACAGCTTGTTAGTTTTAGCTTTATGTACAGCAGGAACGGTGAACAGGAAATAGTTATGTTTTTTTTGCTCCCAAACCTGTCTTCATCTTGCTCGTTTTCTCGTCCTCTTTCCTTGTTTGTCCCTCTCCTTCTCCTCTGCTGTCTTTTTTGGTTTTCCTTTAGGGGAAAGTCTGCTCCTCCATTAAGAACATACAAGGGTCCTTGACATTTTAATTTCCTGTTTGTGGTGCTCTTTTACCCTCTACTTGTGTGTCATACTCGCTCTCCTCCATCTCTATCCATCTCATTCTCAGTCCCTTTCAATTTTCGTTTGTCATTTCACTCTTGTCGACTTATAATCTCTGATTTTACCTCACACTCTTCACCTTTGAGCATTTTTTGAGATCACTTTGCAGAGAAATGTACAGTTTTCCTGCATTACATTAACAGACTTTTCAGATTAGAAATGAACATTGGGTACTTGTCTTATGATGCTGTAGACGGGTTCACAGGTTTTTCTCATTAAAGAAATGTGCCTTACATGGCAGTTAACTTGGTGTGAGAGCCTGTGGCATTTCAGCATGTGTGTGTGACTCCTGGAGTGAGATAAATGAACCTACTTATGTCTGCGGGAACAGGTGGCTAAGTCAGCATGGTGGCCCGCCACACACACATACACACGCTTACACACACAGACCAGTAACAAATTGAGGCAATTTGTGTAAATTAAGAGATAACTAGACGGCTGCCCTTGTTGAACAGTCGTTGCAGTGTCCCCCCTGAGCCACCGTGATCAAGATCTACCATATTGGATCACATATGGATGTCCTTAAATGAGTCATTAAAATAAACATAAAAGTTAACCCTGTACACAAGGATGTCCTGTCTTTAAAGTTTGGTTGGCTTATGTGTGTGTGTGTGTGTGTGTTTTGATGGCCATTACCATAAGCAGGGTGTCTAATAGAAGATTTGATCCATAATTTATGTAATTATATGTTTGCTGAGTGCTTTCATTATTATTTACTCAACATTTACTTGTCAGAATTTCTGATGCACAGCACTGATTTGGATTTGCTTGTGTTGTGTTAGGTGAGTGTGGTGCAGGACTCGGTGAACATCTCGGGTCAGAACACCATGAACATGGTGAAGGTTCCTGACTGCCGGCTGGCAGATGAACTCGGAGGACTGTGGGAACATTCCAGATTCACGGACTGCTCGCTGTGTGTCGCCGGTCAGGAGTTTCAGGCACACAAAGCCATACTGGCAGGTAAAAGTGGGAAACACACACACTTGCATGCATTTTTTTTTTTTTTTTTGAGATTCACATATTACAAAAAAATCACAACAAATGAACATAAAAAAATGTCATTAGCAAGTTTATTATTAAGTTGTTGAAATCGTGTCACTAAATAAATCTCCCTTCGTTTTCTTTCTCGGTGTCTGTGTTCAAAACCAAAGACAGCGGTCTTATTGCTCAGTCAGTCAGTCACTTAGCAGACAGCTCTTTAGTCTAAAGCCACCAGAGCTTTAGAGATAACCAAGTCAATATTTAATGCAGTGCCGATATCTTGTTAAAAATGAATCATAAGTTGAAAATGTAAATGTGTTTTCAACAGTGAGAAGTGAACTCAGCAGTGAGTTCTGTCAGACATAAAACTAGCGCCCCACACACGCAGGATTGTGGGATATCATAGGCAGCGAAAGAAGCATCTGTGCTTTCCTCAGTAATCGACCAGACAGAGGTATCTTAGACATGATGTTAGTTAACATACAAATCCTTTCCTAGTGATGTGTACTGCCTGAGAGGGCAGATTTTTTTAGGTTTGAGAAGCTGTTCTCTCTCTCTCTGTCCCGCTGTCGCTCACGGTGAGGCGGGATTCCTCGTTATCTGCCTGTACCTGGGAGTGCTCATTAATCGCTGTGGAGATGGAGCTGATCGGCTGGTGTCTGAGCTGTGATTATTAGACTGTGTGTGTGTGTGTGAGGGACTTCACACACTCCTTTAAAACGAGTTAAAGTTGCCCTAGACAGATCTGACTCCATATTCTGACTGACTGACAGAGAGTGTGAGGTCTGAGGTTAATCAGACAAATGGATCGCCAATTGCACCAAGGCACACGTTGTCTGAGGAACAACTGTTAGATGCTTTGTTTTTGATGTTGATCGCTGAAACGTTTCCTCTGAATCTTTGTTCACCATCCCTTCATAAGATTGAACAAAAAAGCACTTTACAAATAAACCGAATTGATTACATCATTTGCCAAGCTTCATGAAAGCAGTACTTTTCCTTATAAAAGAATTGACAGTATTGTAGCTTTTTTCAGGTTTTTATAGTTGTTTTTTTGCTTCATATCAAAGTTTGTGATGATGTGATTCATCACGGAGCTTGTTGCGTTGATTCATGGCATGAACTCTTTTTCGAAGAACATTTTGAAATTGCCTTTGGAGAACATGAATGGGAAAAATACTTGGGGAATCGAGGCTGCTGAAAAAGTGTTACACACTATTATAATTACCAGATTTGTTTTTTTCAGACATTTTTGTTGTTTATTAAATCTTTCTCTTTCTCTTTCACAGCACGCTCTCCAGTATTCAGTGCTATGTTTGAACACGAGATGGAGGAGAGTAAAAAGGTGAGCCTGTTTCTTTATTTTTATTTTAATCGCACCTTCACTTCTATCTCACATTTTGTCTCATTATACTTCAAAAGCAGCGATGCAAGTCCCATCCCCATCCCATCCCATCTCATGTGATGGTTTAGACCATCACAATCACAGAGGCCCTCACACTTATGTTCACGCACAGCTCGATGTTTTTCATGCAAGTGTTTTCCTGACGTCTCATTTCTGCAGTGTTTATGTGTTTCTAAGTATATTAGCTATCTCCCAGCAGCACTCAAATCCATCCTACCTGTCAGTGGACTAACTCTCAGTCCAGCTGTGCGTTTGGTCTAATACCTCTGCATTTACAGAATTGCTCAACTGTACCATCTTCCTGCTTGTTTTCAATAGCCGATCATAAATCACTATGTGCCATTTTTCTTGTATGGCTTTTTAATATGGCAGTTGTGTTAGGCCTGGTATATAATCAGAGCAGTGGAGTTTGTTCAGAGAGGTGTTAAAGATTGCGTGTGTAAATCGAGAGGGTAACCCATGTCTGTTTAAATGAAGACAGTATGTTATTTTTAGGACTGTAAAAGTTAACACTTGCAATTAGTGAAATGTTTCAAGTCATTTATTTAATTTGACATTCATTTTTTGTAATGTTATCCAAGTAATGAACTCTAATATATATATATAATTTTTTTTTTTTTTTTTTTTTTTTTTGCAGCAATGTTGTTATAGGTAATTACAATTGTTAAAACTATTAAAATAGTTTTTAATTCAAATAAAGATTAAATAATACAATGCAAATATTAGATTTAAAAAAGTTAATCGAAAATGCTGCATTGAACTAACTAAAAATAAGTTTGAAATAATAAAATGTATTAAAAATAAATCAATAATTGAACTGAAATTTTAAATTATTTAGATCCAAAAGTACATATTATAAAAAAGGAAAAATTAAAGCTACTTCAAAATATTAAGAACTCCAATATTATACGAATTATACTAAAATGACACTGCTTGCCCCTTACACTTCCCCTAACACACTTCCTGTTGTTCCTCTTATCATCATCAATGATAGTCCCATGCTTCACCATCTGCTGATTCGGTATTCCTCTGTCTCTCTCTTCCTGTCGTATCCCCACTTTCCCAGAGTTTCATCATGCACCGTTTTTTGGGACAGGATGTGCTTGCATTTGGGGTTTGTGGAGCAGTGAGATTTCCTGTTGTTCCTTTTACTTGTGTGGCTTATTAGCTTTGTGAAGATCCATGCAAATGTGTGAGGCTGAGTTTAGTGTTGAGAGAGAGAGAGTGTGTGCTTAATAGATAAATGATGGGATCTGGGGCTCAGTTTGTGTGAAGGCACGTGTTAAAGCGAGTGTGGCCACATGTACGTGTCACTGCACGTGTGTGTGTGTGTGTGTGTGTGTGTTTGTCAGGCTTAGATGATGGATGGGTCTCAGTTATTTGGCTGTGATGTGTGTAGAATATTGATTGATTTGATGGTCCAATTGAGAAAATCTAAAGAGAATTGAGAGGAAATGCCTGATCAGAGAGAAGGAGTAAACAGATGAGCCTGTTACACACACACACACACACACACACACACACACACACACACACATATATATATAGGTACCGAGAAAACTCATCTCTTGTAATGCCTCCATAGCAGACATCATGTCAAAAGGACAGTTTTGTCCATACAGTGAAAATCACTGAGGACCGAACACCTTTGACTTTTATTATACGGACCCCCCCCCAAAAAAAATACCTTCTTCTTTTTGTGTTCCACAGAAGACAAATACACCACTGTTTGAAAGTTAGAGGTCAGTAAAATCTATGATGATGATTTGGTGCACATTTCTTATAAGTATTAATGTTGAAATCAGTTGTGCTGCTTAATATTTAATTGAAACTGATATTTTTGGCGGATTCTTTGAATAGAAAGTTTAAAAGTGCCGTTTATTTGAAATAGAATATTTTGCAACATTATAAATGTTAACTGTCGCTGTCGATCAATTGAACATTAAATAAAATAATGAATACCTTAAAATCTTACGGACTTGGATGGTAATGTTTGGAATTATATGATAATGAGTGCATCTTCAGTAATACTTTAAATGATTGAACACACTTTCACTATTAACTAATAGCTTTCCCTGAATAAACTCCTAATTTGCTGCTTATTGATAGTAAGATATGTAGTTGTAGTAGTTAGGTTTAGGTATGGGGTAGGGTTAAGGGATCTAGACCATGTTCATGCAGAATAAGGCATTAATATGTGTTTTATAAGTACTAACAAACAGCCGATATGCTTGTAAAATGCATGCTTATAAGCAACTAGTGTATAGTGTTCCTCAATCTAAAGAGTTGGCGAGTTTTCATGTTTGGAAACCTGTACCTGTGTATTGTGGGTCACAGATTTGAATAAACAAAAGCATCACCACAAACCTGAATGTTCTTAGTGACTCTTCAGCTTCACCCAGGTAAATGTGTTGCTAGTCTTTATGATGGTACTCATATTGAAACTAAAGGGCAAAAACTGCAGTCTGCAGGGGGAGGGAGGTAAAACTTTGTTAAAAGTGTGCAGAAAGCCTGTGACTTCAGGCTACACAGACTTTTATTTTCTGTAATAGCCTTTAATAAATAGTTCTGTTTGCTTTTGAGTGAACTTTTTCATTTGACCTTGCTGTGTTTCTGTGTCTGTGGGTGGGTTGGAGTTCCTAACCGTTGCTGGATTAATTGGTTTAGCTGTGATGGACGGGCCGGGACGGAAAAGCCTTTGTTACCAGCACGACAATCAACAAAGCGCTTGTGCTCCGGCAGCCTTGGGCACAAGAGAGAAACTCTCACAGCCGTCATTCTGGAACGCTGATCAGGGCAGGAACAAAAAAAGAATGAGTCTTTCTGAGCTAGACATTAATTAGCTTTTTTTGAGTGACTCTGTCCTTTTGTGTGTGCATATGCTCTTACACGGTGGAGGTCAGCGGTTGGGTGAATTTGGTGTAGGGTGTTCAAGGGACACCGTAGGAGCTCATGAGAGGAACGGCCAGACTATTACGATTACGTCATGATTTACAGCAAATTCAACAACCTGAACGGCATCATTTCTAATTATACCCTATTTTAACCCTCCAAAAGCACAGTCAGTTGACTTTGTCTAATAATAATAATACTTCACTTTGGGTTCGTCCATCAAGTTCCAAACATAAAACATTGCTGTCTGTGGAAGTTGAGGAGTCTGACCTGACGTTCTGTGAGACTGACTGTGTGATTGACTGGGTTCTGATGTGATCTGTTGTCTAGAACCGAGTGGAGATAAATGACGTGGAGGCTGAGGTCTTTAAAGAGATGATGTTCTTCATCTACACTGGCAAAGCACCCAACCTGGACAAGATGGCTGATGACCTGCTCGCTGCTGCTGACAAGGTGAGTAATGCTCGCACACAAGCACCACGTTCAGCTGAATACAAGCCAAACAGCATTTCCTCTTCTCATCTAACAACAAAAATGTGTGTGTGTATATATAATGTATTTTTTTTATCTCAAAATATTTGACATTTAATTGACTACATATATTTTTGTCTTCACACTATTGCATTCACATCACATTAGTTTTCTTGGCAGACCAGAATGTACATGTGTCGTAAGCTTCAGCAGCTAGCAAAACATGCTAATCTTATTTTAAAACGGAGCCAGTATCTGCCAACAGCAGTTCAACATCTGCTTTGTTTTGACAACACAAGCTCACAGACACACTTTTTTACTGAAGTGCAATCTCTCTGTCTTTAGTATGCTCTGGAGCGGCTGAAGGTGATGTGTGAAGATGCGTTGTGCACCAGTCTGTCTGTGGAAAACGCAGCAGAGATTCTGATCTTGGCCGACCTGCACAGCGCTGACCAGCTGAAGACACAGGCTGTCGACTTCATCAACTAGTGAGTGGTCAGGCTAGGAGTCCAGATTTCACTTGCCACACCACAAAAACAAATATAAAAAAAAATAATGAAATGATAAAAATGCAATAGATAGATTTTTTTATTTTACTAGCTTGTTCAGTCTCTCTTTGCAGCAGCTTTATTTGGACGGTGTAATTTTGAGTTCATTTGGGGGATGGCAGTAACTTGGCTGGCGTGAAACTGGACTGTGGCCATCTCATTTCAGCTCTCTCTTTCCCCATCTCTTTACAAAACACCCACCGCCTCAACAACAGCAGAGACGGAGGGGAGATCAATAACACGGGCAACACAGAAAATAAACGTGCACACCAGCACCCCCTCCCAAACTGATTCGTCCTCTCTGCCCTTCTTTTCCTGCACTCATTTTTGCTGCTTATGTTATTGGTTTATGTGCTCGTCTTTCTCTTCTCAAATGGTTTTACTGATGCACATAGGAGTTTTCCCACAGCGCCGGGCTCTGTCCAGCCATCACAGGACATTGACTGCTAGTGGGAGCATCCCCAACGCTCAGAAAAAAAGAGAGACATTTTTACTAATTAATAAAGTCAAAACAATACAGTGAAAATAGAGAAGTTTTCTATGGAGTTGTCCTTGGTTTTTGAACACGGTAGCAAACATGCATCATGGCCATTGTAGTCCAGAACATATGACTCTTATGATCTGATTGTTTTTCAGTTCCACGTCAAATGTGTGTCAACTTTTTAATTTAAATGAAATCCTGTCAAACATACAGCACACAAGATTTTGGTTCCATAAAAGACATTTCATACAGTGCTTAATCTTGGTAGTTTATATATATATATATATATATATATATATATATATATATATATATATATATATATATATATATATATATATATATATATATATATATATATAAAATACCAAGATTAAGTATAAAAATATATATATATATATATATATATATATATATATATATATATATATTAGTAGAGGTGCTCCGATCACGATCGGCCGATCGTTATGCGTATCTCATCAGTAAAGCCGGTTTTCTAATCAGCGATTAATTCCATCAGGTGCGTGATTTCACATAGAGCAGCTGTTACTACACAGAGCCGTTGTTAATAGAGAAGATGGGCAAATCACGTTAATTTTCAGCGTTTATTGGCCCATCTTCTCAGTTAACAACGGCTCTGTGTAGTAACAGCTGCTCTATGTGAAATCACGCACCTGATGGAATTAACCGCTGATTAGAGAACCGGCTTTACTGATGAGATGCGCATTAACGATCGGCCGATCGTGATCGGAGCACCCCTATATATTAGTGCTGTCAATCGATAAAAAAAAAATTAACTAATTAATCGCACAATTTTTTAAAATTAATCGCAATTAAAAGACTGAAACTTTTTGGATATGTAAATGTAAAATGTAAATAATTAATGTAAACTCAAGACAAAGAAACTATTTAAATTCAAAATATGATTGTTTATTGGAATTTTTGTTTAACTTGTAACACAGATTTTCTCATGTAAACAACATACCTGCAATAAACCATCAATATCCTCCAAATTAACTGTTGGCTTGAAAGCCATATTTATTAAAGAAATAAAAACACAGGCATGTAAGTACCATTTGAATTTCAAAACAATCAATGCCAATAAAAAACTAAAATTATTTCCATGTTGAATTCTAAGTGGACTGCAAAAAAATTCCAAAGTATAGTCATTGCCAGTGCTTTAAGTGGGCCTGTACGCACCAGTACTCAGTACCGCCACTTCCAAATATAGCTCTTGAGCGTACCGCCACCTCTCCGTGCGCCCAGAACGTGCTTGTAGCGTACCGGTACGCTCATTTGGACATCTGTTTTAATAGAGGTTTTAACCTTTTACCTGCACTGCCGATTTTCAGAGCGCCCTTCACAATGCAAGCTTCCTAATTCATCCCACCCAGAGCAGAAACTACATTACCCATTCACCCTTAAGTTATACAAGTGAATAGCGCATGTGTCGCTTTTCCCACTGTTAAGTGTCAACAACTCAACGTGGCCGGAGAAGGTGTGTGAAACTCGTTGTGAGTTATACTAAAGCAAAATCTTGAGTATTTATTGTCTGATAAACATTAAAAACTGTCTTCGGAGGTTGAGTCGTCCTGCAGCCCCCGCTGGCTGTTCATTGGCTGCAGCATCTTTTTTCTAAGTTCTAAAAAAATACCGTAGACGGCAAGGCACAAATTTAGATATTAATTTATCTAATTAATCTATAGCCTATGCACAAAGACAATATGATCTTTTTGTCCCCTTTTTGTTTTAAAGCTTGATGAAGAGAGAGAGCGCAAGTTGCTGCAGCTGCGAGTGATGCACGCGTACAGGAGTGATTGACAGTTCGCGGCACTGTGTACAAAAAATACTCCGCTACACAATTATTTTGTTATTTTCGTTTAAGCTTATTAACGTTAGCGTTACAGAAAGGTCTGATTTACGCACTGTTACAGTCATTGTTTTTTTTGTTTTTGTTTTTTAAACAATGACATTTGAGTTCATGATTTTGATGTTGCTGTTTCTTGTGGCAGACTAAATGAAGAGTAATGTTTCTTGTGGCAGACTGAAGAGTAATCCGGCAGAGTTTTATACTGAAACTTTCCGTCTAAAAGTCCTTCCTTGGTCTTATCCATATTTCTTTGCACGTTGAACACACATAGGCCACAACTGGAAATAAAAAAAAACTGCAACCGCGTTAATTGCGTTATTTTTTTTTAACGCGTTAAATATTTCAAATTAATCGAATGCGTTAACGCGCTAATTTTGACAGCACTAATATATATATATATATATATATATATATATATATATATATATATATATATATATATATATATATAT